>NC_059365.1:15112500-15277500 GCF_019703515.2 Myxocyprinus asiaticus
ACAACTGAATTATGTCCCGCATATTTGTCCAGCAACTTTTAATGACTAACTGAACTTGATTGTCACCTCAAATTAATTTTAGTGTCATAATGAAATTTACATTTTCTGAAGAAGCTCAGCAAATGCGATCCGAGGTAAAGAAGGTTAGATTTAAAATATGTAAAAGTTTTAAAAGGTTCAAAAGCTCGTTTTCTGAAAGTGAAATCATTGGACAAATAGTTGTAGAAGTGTAGAAAATGTCATTCAGCCGACTTTATTCATCTACAGAACAGGGCGTGGCTAATTTAAGTTCATGTAAAGAAAAAGGCATATATAGGTCTAAAAATATATATTATATATATATATATATTGGTAATTTATTTTTTTAATTGAATGCATTTTTTGTTTGGTAATTTGATTTAATACAGGGAATTCTGCCAGCATTTTTTCAAAAGCTAAACAATAATTTTATAGAATTGGGCTATGTTCGTGTTCCAAAAAAGCACACTGAAGCTTTTCTCCTAGTATTGTGTATTTATTTTTAATTTAAAACATCTTTGTGCACAGAAATTATATGTTTTTTGTATTATGGGCTAATTCCATGACTGCCATCTATTATTTTGATGGTGTGGAAAAACAACTTTAATTGTTGTTACAGTGGATGTCTACCGTGATTAAATTAATCACAAACTCTATACTCCATATGCATGATACGAGATATTTGTGTTGGCACTCCTGGGTGTGTCATTTTTGCAGTGATCGGATCTATATGCCGTTCAGATCAATCCATAATCATGTACAATAAATTGGCTTTCAAGGATCCTATACCTTGTCGTCATGATTAACACAGGCTAATGATTGGGGTAAATTCTGTCATGTGATACAAAATTTTTGCTTTAATGCCAATTTTCTCAACAAAAAGTGTTTCCAAACAGGTTTTTCGCGACATTTGATGTATCGATATAGAGTTTATGTGCTAGAGTTAAACGGAAAAATATTATGTCGACACGTAAAATTTTAGCGATAATTTGGATGGAAACGAAGTTAATGTCCACTTTCAATTTCATTTTCACATTCTTCTTCTTTGTTTTTGGCGATTCGCATTATTTGTGCATATCGCCACTTATTGGGCAGGGTGGAGAATTTATAGTAAAAAAGGACTTAAATATGTATCTGTTTCTCACCCACACTAATCATATCGCTTCTGAAGATATGGATTTAACCACTGGAGTCAAATGGATTATTTTATGCTGCCTTTATGTCTTTTTTCGGAGCTCCAAAATGTTGGTACCCATTCACTTGCATTGTGAGGACCTACAGATCTGAAATATTCTTCTAAAAATCTTCATTTGTGTTCAGCAGAAAAAAAAAAAGTCACACACATCTGGGATGGCATAAGGGTGAGTAAATGATGACATATTTATCATTTTTGGTTGAATTATCCCTTTAAGTAGCTTCAATGTAGTTAGCTACTTTCTTTTAGTAGCCTGTAGTGTAGCTAACCAAAGTGACTGTTGTTTGAGTACATTAAAGAATAAGTACTGTGGCTTGGCAAGGTACAGTGTCAACTGGTAGAACATGATGCTTGCAACGCGAAGGTTGTGGGTTTGAATCCCAGGGAGCACACAAAGACTGTATACCTTGGATGCACTGCAAGTTGTTTGGAATAAAGCTTAAATAAGAATACAAGTTTCAAAGTAGCTTCCCCAAAGCGGTTTTGTTGATATATAAATGCTACATGAATTTATATGTATTCTTGCCGCATATGTGACATTCACTCTGTAAGAGATTATAAAAAACTTTGGGCAGTGAAGGATCTCTGATGGTATCATGACAGCTTAAGTCAAGTGGGCTGTGAAAGACTGCCATTTCTAAGAATCTTCTCCCACCGGTAATCTCCCCATCTCGTCAGAATGCTGCTGGAGCCACTTCATCCTTTTGTCATTCAGCATTACTTAAAACACAATGAAATTTCCTTTATTTTCACTCATACTGTCACAAAGGCATTGCGGTTTTCTTCTTCTTTTTTTTTCATTCTTTCCTGCTATCACATACATTTTGAAAGCAGTTGCATAGGGGAAGTGATACAGACATATTCAAGCTGTGCTAAACTACAGCACACAACCTTCTTAGAAACCTCCTTAACAAACACTATCACAGCATACTCCCTAGACAGATAATCTAGCTTTGTCCCACTTATTGAGTCTTGCGTAAAATTGGTCAGCGGGGCAGGAAACAGAGATTTTTTGTGAAAGCGATTGTTAAGATATTCCTAAAGATATCCTATATCTGTAAAGATATTCTTAAAAATGCATTTAAAAATTAAATGACTATAGTTTCTCATTCATAATTTCTTCACTTTTTTTTATTATATTGTATTTGTACCTATGTCAATGTCTCTTTTTTCGCACTTGCTTACGTCAGTTTTTTCAAGTATAGACAGTTTATGAGGACACTGTGTGCCTCTCCAGGGCTCTTGAATGGAAATGTTTATTTAGTGTACAAGATTATGATTGATTCTTAAGACAGGTGTTTAAAGTGTGCATAGAAAACACCTTGTTGCTTTGTAAAACACTGTAGCTGAGAGTCTTTATATTGTGTTTTAGAGTAAAATTGCTTACAGACAATAGGTGCATAAACAATTTATATTCATAAGGAGATTGGTATTCAATATCCATGCAATGCACTTGGTGAATTTTTGAGAGGGCTTCATACATGTGACCCCTTTCTGCAGGTTTGAATTTTCACTGCAAGCATCTAAATAATTGGAATTATTTTTGGTGGTAAAAAATGATACTCAGTTAATTTCCCAGAAGGCATATATCTAGTATACAAAATCAGACCGAATCATATGGAGCTTAAATAAAGCATACGTATTCTTTTTCAGTCTTGGTCCACAAGACTTTCAACCACCAGTGTTACATTTAAAGAGCCCATTTTATGGTGGGCCTGAGTAGCTTAGCGAGTAAAGATGCTGACTACCACCCCTGGAGTCGCGAGTTCGAATCCAGGGTGTGCTGAGTGACTCCAGTCAGGTCTCCTAAGCAGCCAAATTGACCCAGCTGCTAGGGAGGGTAGAGTCACATGGGGTAACCTCCTCGTGGTCGCTATAATGTGGTTCTCGCTCTCAGTTGGGTGCGTGGTGAGTTGTGCATGGATGCTGGGCATTCCAAATTGGGGAGAAAAAAAAAAAGAGCCCATATTATGCTCATTTACAGGTTCAAAATTTTATTTTGGGGGTCTGCTAGAATAGGTTTACATGCTTTAATGTTCAAAAAACACAATATTTTTCTCATACTGTACATTGCTGCAGCACCTCTTTTCACCCTCTGTCTGAAATGCTCTGTTTTAGCTCTTGTCTCTTTAAAGCCCCCTTTCCAAAAAGCCTAGTCTGCTCTGATTCAGCTGACCCAGTCTGTTGTAATTGGTCAACCACTTAGAGCATGTGTCGGAAATTAAACGCCCCTTACCATAACCGAAGTAGCCCTTAGGCAGGCATTATGTTACATAGTGACATAGCTAAGTCATGGAAGTAATGGCTGGACTGCAAACCAGGTGTTTCAGGTAGTTCAGGAGCAGTGTTTTCAGTGGGAGACTTTGCAGACCTTTTACTTGCACAAACAGCTATATTACACACTAAAGGAAAGGTAAAATCCACAAAAGTATAATAGGGCCTCTTTAAAATGATGTGCAGTGTAATTGAAGAGATACCAACATAATCTGAAAGAATTAGACAATCATTAAAGTTGCAAATGTTTACATCTCAAGACTATTTATATAATTAAATTTGAGACAACAAGACAAAAAAAAGAAAAAAAAAGACTGTGGTTTCATATTGAGTTTCACTGTTATCCGTCGTTGTACATCAGCATTTCATCTAAAAGTAATGCATTGCTAACATTAAACAGAAAAGTACTTCCTTCAAAGACTAAAGGCGTACAGAACTACTGTATGCTTCATGCTGCCATTCTAATGGAGAATTTTACTTGAAACTTTTTTGTTTTTTTAAAAAAGGGGGAAAAAAGCATGAAAAAGAAAGCTGTTTTGCTTCACAGGCTGCAGCTCTCGTGGGTTTACTGAGACATATGCATGCTGCTTTTTTGTCCGCTGAAATCTTGCGTGGGCCTCCATCATTATAGCTGACATGTGATGTGATGTAAAACAAGCAAATCATTTGCACCACTGTCTCTCTAGTTCGCAGAGAATCTGAGATTAAAGAAGATCCAGCTGCTAGATTCAGGAAAGCAACTTTTTTTTAATTGTTTGATTCTTAGGGAAGTGGGGCTTCTGGCTCAAGCTCAGGGAGTGTGCATGTTTGTGTGCTCTTTGCTGGCATGAAGGGGGTTTGGTTCTAAGGTGAAGAAACATACTAACAACAGATTCCATCCAAGGTTTCGTACATTTTACTCCCTTGATCTCCCTTCTAAAAGTGTGATTGGCTCATTATTTACTGTGCAGATTGTCTCTACTGCCTTTCTGTTCTCAGCGGCAATATGATCAAATGAGCTTTCTTGAATCTTTCATTGCATTTTGCTCATTATTGTCACATAGTCACACTTTAAAGGGAAAAATAAATAAATAAATAAATTATAAAGCCACAGTTTTAAACTGTGTATTAGTTTAGGAGCATTTCCGTCTACACCAAGCTGATAAAACAGATGTACACCTTAATTTTTGTTTTTGGTAAAATAACGTAAATATGGTACTTATTAAACTCTCTAAATACTAAATAAACTCTCTCTCTCTCTCTCTCTCTCTCTCTCTCTCTCTCTCTCTCTCTCTCTCTCTCCTTTTATTCTACTTAATTAGATTTAACCAACTTAACTAAATAAGGTTACGCCATAAAAAGTTATTTCTAATGGGTCAGATCAAAATATTAGAAATATTAGAAATATTATCTTAAGAAAACAACTAAATATTTTCATTTTTTGCAGCATATAATGTCCTCTGCCTTTAATAGAATAGAATAAAGCAGTAAGCCACAAGAGGCTGTGCTTTACAGTGATTTTACTACGAGAAAGGGGTGTTCTTTGGCGCGACAAAGCTTTACACAAAGGTGGCAATAACAGCACTATGATAAAAGGCACTAATGTTCAGTAGAGACCACAATAAATTATTAATAATTATCAGAATAAGCAATTCTTCCACCAATTAATATAGTTAATTGTACATTTTCCTACAGTAACTGTAGGCAGTTTGTGGTTGCCAAGTAATGTAGCAATTTGGCGCATTAATATAGAATGTGTGGTCAAAGGCTTGTTTACTGTATTTACATCGACTTGGAATGTGGCTCATCCAATCAGAATTTTCACTTAGAACTCTCTGTTTTAATTTATTCAACCTAGTCTCATGAAAATTACCAGGCTGTGTTGGCAACATAAAAAAAGATATTATGTGATTCCTTGCATGTATTGAAGCAGTTCCGAGATGAAATATCCACACAGTGGCTTTAAAAGTTAAACTTTCCACCAGAAAGGTTAGGTTTTAAATCAAGTTTTAAATCAACAAAACCGACGTCCCTACACTAAACCTAAAACCCAGGGGTCGGGAAAATTTTTTTCACTAAGGAGCCAATTTTAAAATTTTTGGTTGATGCATTTTTTCAAAAGAGCTATACCACAAATGAATAATTTACTATTTTCAAAAACAACATTTTTCAATAAAATAATATGTTTATATTGCCCATAGGCTACTCAAAAACAAACAAATATGCAAAAATTAATAGGTAACGTTGCAATATGGAATTGAGTGCACGTGCGTGTGTGGGTTTCCATAAAATTACTTCATTTTACAATTGTACTTCCCTTTCGGGCTGGGCGATATGTAAAAAATATTTTTTATGATAATCAATTTAAAATATCGCGATATCCGATTAAATGGTCAACCCCCAAGGTCTGTGAATATTTTAGCTTTATTGATTTTACTTTAAAAATTAAATTAATTTATTGAAACATGAAAATCTTAAACAAAAGACATTTCTAAATTCAAACTGCACTTTAAACAAAATGAAAAAGCAATTAAATAACGAAGTGATTAAAAAATATTATATATAACCATCTCTCCAAATACAAACATTTACCATCTCCAACGGCCCCATTTGCCATCACGCAAGCAGGTGAAAAATTACTAATAGCCTACAAATTAAGAACTAAAGACAATTATAAATGTAAAGATTATTATAATAATCATCATAATAAATAAGCCTAATAAATTCCCTTGTGTTCCCATAAAATGCTGCCAAATGTGTGTACTTATTGAATGTGTTTGTATTGTGTTTAGGTAATACAGTTCATGCTGCCTAAACAAAATAAAATATAACTTAATTTTAGGTTCAAGTTGAACGTGTCTTCTATTACTTGATTTATTCACTTTTGTCTTTGTTTCTTTAATACAAAGATACCTGTATATATTACTCAACCTGCAGAGTTGCGTTCACAATGCGTAAGAGCGAACTGCTCCGTGGAAATAAAACGAAACCTCACGAGATAATCGGAGATCATGTGCAGCATTCTCATAGACTACATTATTCTTCCAAACAGTTTTCAGTTGAATGAAACAGAGAAAAAGGTGTGATAACTCTTCACATACGCTTACTCACGAGACAGGGTCCCGTTGCATGCTTCTGAACAAACAGCGAATCAGACACAAGCACTGGCGGCTTTTGTCTGTTCTTAAAAATATAATAAAGTGTGTTTCTTCAAGTGCATCTTTTTGACTGACAGCATTTCTTGTCATGTGTCACTCTGACGTCTTACAGGTCACCCACCTGTTGTGGGTAGATGAGCAAAATTACTCTTACATTTGGAGGAGGAGCTCGTGAACTGGATTGAGCCTCGTTGCATTTTGCAGGTGCTATATTAGATTAGATTCAACTTTATTGTGCAGAGTACAGGTACAGAGCCTATGAAATGCAGTAGTTTTCACATATCCCAGCTAAGCTGGGGTCAGAGTGCAGGGTCAGCCATGATACAGCACCCCTGGAGCAGATGGGGTCAAGGGCCTTGCTCAATGACCCAACAGTGGCATCATGGCAGTGTTGGAGCTTGAACCCCAGACCTTCTGGTCAGCAACCCAGAGCCTTAACCGCCAAGCCACCACTGTCCAATCACACCCTGGGTGCACATAAAAAATAACGAACATTCATAAAATCACTCTTAGAAAATGCTCTTAACAGCTAAAATCAATAGTTATTGGGAAACAAGGCCCAGAACTCTATGCACGTACGTGTCTAGTACTTCGGAAGAAAGGAAATCAAAATTGTCTTTGACTTCAAACTTTGCAATCTCACCCACACTTTCTGTTGGAAAATGATCTCTAGAAAGTTTTAAATGTTCATGTGTTGGTGAATGGTGAGACCCTTGGCGAGCCACTTGATTTTTATCAAAGAGCCACTTATGGCTCACGAGCCATAGGTTCCCGACCCCTGCCTTAAACCTAATGCAAACATTGCCATGTACGGAGTGACTATTTACACCCAGGTGTAAATAACACCTGCCACACAGCTTGGCTATTTGCACCCCAGTAGTCTATTAGAAACATATACATTTATGACAAACTGCAATGTGAGTTTCGATTCAGTTGTGTGAGATTTCCTGTTTCCTCTCTTAATCATTTTTTTTTAATATGACTTATATTAATACATAAAAAATGAATATAAAGGTAGTTTTACCATAATAATATTGTAGTAACCAAATTTTGAAAAGTTTGTTTTTTTGGCAGAAACAATAGATTTGATGCATTTAACAATGATGTTACTACAATAGTATGGTGTTTATATAGTAACCATGTTTAAAAATGTGGTTACTATGATTTTACTACAAAATACCATGGTGATACTATTGTTAGGCTACTGTAGTAAAACCATGGTTATTTTTTGTAAAGGAAGGTTAGGATTAGGTTTAGGGGTATGGGGTTGGTGTAGTGTGTCTGTTGGTTTCTAAATAAACACAGTAAATATGCTGCTGTGATGCCCCTATAGTGTAAGTATTTAATTAAGTGTGCAAATAGGGGTGCACACAGTATCTACCATTATTTGTACCAGGGCTGGGGTGCAAAGAATATTTGCTACTATTTGTACTGTTGTGTAAATAACATCTACAGGTACTTTCATTTGCACCTGTGTGCAAATAGCACCTGCCTAAAATGTATTGCCTGATAAGTCATGCACTATAGTGAAAGTGTTTTGATAAGAGTAACAGGGCAAAAAGTATGTGTTTTTGAATGGATAATCTACTGCCTCTAGTTAGCTGAGGAAGCTGAGGATTTTTGCATTTATGATAGACTTTTGACCGCAATTTCATGTCATCTAAAGCCTTTATTTATAGATATGGTAGCCAACACACTCATAAAGTTTTTTTATTTTTTTATTTTTTATGTTAGTATGTTCCTGAGACACTTTTAAGCCCCAGAAAAAATATCAGTATGACGTTAAACTTGTAAAATATATGCTCATCATGGAAGAGGTGTATTCAAATAAATGGTTTGTGTGAATTGCAGTTTTTTATGTATTTTTCATGTAATAGATCTGGACAAAAATTAGCATCACTTCATCATTGACACTTAGGACACATGGCCATAATATGCACCTATTACCCTCTGTTATTGTATTTTATGACGAATCTTGTGAAAAGAATCCACGTTATGATCATGAAAAAGGTATTTTTTTCTAGATTGCTTGCCCATTGTCACAGACACGCATATTTTCTACTCCAATAACTGAACTAGTAAAGGAAGTTTGGGCTCTTTCTATGAAGGATGCTTAAACAGTGGTATAGAAAAGTTGTTCTACACACAAAAGCGTTTTATGGGCGAAACCCTGAAAATTGTTTGAGTTAAAAACATGTACACGTTGTAACTGCAAACTTGTCATCCCTTACATTCTGTTCTCTCTTTTTTAAAGAATATATTATATAAATATAATATAAAATAAATATAATATTCTCTTGGCCATTTTTGAAAGTGCACGAAACTTTTGAAAACTTGCATTACATTCAGTGGCGCAAGTTTCATGTGAACACAAGGAAGGACAAGTCAAACTCCAACATACCTGTTTGCCAGTGTTTTAAAAAAAACACTAGCAAACAGTGTAAAAAAAACCCTTTTAGAATATATCCAAACTGTACAAGTGTCCAGATCTGATTGGGGGATTTCACCTATTGAAATCTTACACATGTCGAAATCTAATTCTGACCGGCAAATCGCCGTTATTTAAAGTCAAATGTAGAAAATTTTACATTTTACTTGCATGATTAGCAATACAGAAAACAATTGATCTAAAGGGGATGGTAAGGGGGGATGGTGGTTTTACAAGGGAGATGCTTTTGCATATTTATTGCAACAAGGGGGATGGCATCCCCTCGCATCCAAAAGGTTGTTGGTTCAATCCCCACAGCCACCACCATTGTGTCCTTGAGCAAGGCACTTAACTCCAGGTTGCTCCAGGGGGATTGTCCCTGTAATCAGGGCACTGTAAGTCGCTTTGGATAAAAGCGTCTGCCAAATGCATAGATGTAAATGTAAAATGCATCCCCCTCAACTCGAGCCCTGGTTGTTACAAGCCTAGGCCTCATCTGTGACCCTGCCTCTCCACCTGCCTCTCTTCCAGCTCTGTCAGAGCTACCACCTGGCAGGACTGCTTCTGTCACCTGATAAAATAACACATTGATGC
Organism: Myxocyprinus asiaticus; assembly: GCF_019703515.2. Lineage (NCBI taxonomy): Eukaryota > Metazoa > Chordata > Actinopteri > Cypriniformes > Catostomidae > Myxocyprinus > Myxocyprinus asiaticus. Next base: position 15,122,147 of record NC_059365.1, read on the forward strand.
ATGCCATATGAACAATGAGACAACAACATGTGCCTATTCAAAGCTCTCATTTCAAACACAAATTGATGAACCATACAGTACATCATCAGCCTAATATTTGTCACAATAATGAATCTCACTACTAACATATCGCCACGTCATTGTTTGACCTCACCTGTGACCTCTGCCTCTCCCCCTGCCTCTCTTCCTGCTCTGTCTGAGCTACTGCCTGGCAGGACTGCTTCTGTCACCTGACCTGACAAAATAACACATTGATGCATGCCATATGAACAGTGAGGAAAAACATTTATGGCTTAGTTAAGTATTATTTTTATCATTATTGTTGACTCTACACATTAGCAACTGAGAAAATATTTTAAGTGACTTACACTTTGACTTGTTGTAAAGTAGCTCCTAATATCCACCGTTCTTTTTTTGGCTGCCATTCTGACTCAGCATATCACCAAATTAGCCTAATTGCCAAACACACACACACACACACACACACACACACACACACACACACACACACACACTAACGTCTAAGCTTGCCACTCATCCCATGATTGAAAAAATGCACTGTCCCTGAATCAATATGAGACGTGATTTGTCCCATATTTCGTGCACTGAACTGTTGGTATAAGGATGGTGTCTTCCTGACTTACAGTAGACTGCATGATGATGCGCATCTAGTTGACGGAGCTTTGGCGCTTTGTACAAATGGATGTAGCTAAAGCTTCTCACATGTTAGCAGGAAACGGCAAAGCCAATCCTATTTCACGACATGGGTTAGGGAGGCAGGACTCGTAGTAGAGAACGAAATCTGTTAAACGTTTGTGTACCACAAATTCTGATGCTGCCTGTCTGGGCCAGGACGCTCTTGCAAAAGAGTTTCTTAATCTCAATGAGAATTTTTCCTGGTTAAATAAAGGTTAAATAAAATAAATAAATAAAAAACCACAAGACACCGATGGACAACAGTGGTTATATGTTTTAATTGTTTGATCAAAATTATTGCTAGGGAGTAGCTGGATATTGGTAGGGACATGTCCATAGCGTCCCTACTAAATTCTTCGCCCTTGCTTTCATGCAATGCTGGTCTTAAACAGAACCATGAACCTTTTACTCTCTTGGAGCATGCTGGGGTTAGGTGCCTTTCTCAAGGGTGCATTGGTGATGGATTATGGCTCGCTTCTAGCTGGGATCCAACAGCAACCTTCAAGTTAATAGGCTGGAGCCTTAACCACTACACCACACCACCATCATGAACTGTATGGTCACAGTGCTCTCATGATTTGATACCATTTGGTATTGCTTACTATAATGTGAGTCCCCTGCACACATCTTTCTAAGCAAGGTCATAGTAGGTCATTGACTACATTCTACCCAACAGAGGAGCCTTTGTGTGTGCACTTGACTAGTTTTTACAACATGTACACAACCAAATATAGCAAAATCTACTCCGATCAATTTGAAAAGATAGCCAAACAATAAAGCATATTTGATACAATTTCCAAGCCTGAAAGGGAATGATAACCAGATCCTAGGCTGTTTTAATAATGCCCGGATGAAATGTCAATAGACATTAGGTAATTTCATCATGAATGCTTTTTATTAAATTTGTCTAAAAGCCACTGTGGTTTCAATGCCAAGATTTTATATGAACAAAAGTCCTTGGGGGAAACAGGATAATCTCATTTCTATTTTCATGTGTTAAACTCCTACAGTACCTTTGGTGTTTCAAAGACCATCAATGACACTGAGTCAGTTGTCTTGGTGTTTGTTTACGTTGGTCATTTAGAACTTCCACCACTTCAATAACTTTTATATGCAGATTACTGTAATTTGATGGAAATATTTTAATTTAAAAGCATTCCTGATGGTATAGTATACTTTCTATATAGACAACATTAGTTAACATGAACTAACAATGAACAATACTTTCACAGCATTTATTAATCTCAGTTAATGTTAATTTCAACATATAGTAATATTGTTTTAAAATCAAAAGTTGTATATTTTAGCAGTAGTTAATACACTATGAACTGATATGAACTAACAATGAACAGTTGTATTTTTATTAACTAACATTAACAAAAAATAATTAATGCTGTATAAATATATATTGTTCATGATACCTAATGCATTAACTTATGTTAACAAATTGAAAATTATTGTAAAGTGCTACCAAAATTTGAAATATCACCATTTAAAATGCTTGGAATGAATTAAATGACTACATGTTACCCTTATTATGGCTATGCTAAGGTGTGATGCAGTTGTTTATTAATCTGACTCCATAGCATTAATTATCATTGAGTTAATGTGACTTTACAAATCATTCCTATACTCCTTTTTTAGAAAAGTATATTTTACAAAACATTTACACTTTTTTGGTAAAACTACGAATAGCTTACTTATGGCTTACTTGAAAGTATTTGCATTAACATCGAAATAATCACACACATCACCTTAAAATAATGTAATGTAAAAAGAATTTGAGGCCATGATGACTTGATTGGGAGAAGAGGCATATTTGCAATAATCTATTTAACACTTAAGTTGCGATAAATTGTGTGCAGTGAGAAAACTATTGTACCGCTTGTTTGCATGCCCATCAGGGATATAAGCACATCTGTTCCCCTAGGTCTCCTTCTTCCTGCATCTGTATGTGAAGGGACAGTAATAAGGGAAGTAGTTCCAACATTCTGTAACATAGGCACCAGTATGGCAATAGAGAAATGTACATCTTTGCTTTAGTTAAATAGTGATAATGTGCGTGACAAGTATAATGTGATTTATTAAGTGCATATATATATATATATATATATATATATATATATATATATATATATATATATATATATATATATATATATATATTTTTTTTTTTTTTTTTTTTTTTTATATATATTTTTTATTTTATTTTTTTTTACTTGTTTTTTTTTACTTGTTTTTCCTTTTGCCTCACATCACAGTGTCAGTGACTTGTATAAAATACAGTATGCAACAACTATTGGAGGATAATTTGTTATTGAAATGTTCATGGCTATCCATTATTTAATTTATTTAACCATCTTTCATCTTCTATAAATACAAGAAACAGCTGAACCTTGAGCACATTTGGTGCATGGTAGACCAGTCTCGGTGAAGGAGACATGCAACGGTAGATTTATAGAAGCAATGATAAGGAACAATAGGCATCACTGCACCTTATCACATACTGCCAGTACGGTTCTGTGATGATGCCCATCCTCTTGGGCACCCACTGCCATGATCTGCCAATTGGAAGGCTGGGGCAATGATGGTCTGACAATGGGGAGGCATATCCTCTGTCTCAGTTATGAATAGGACATATAGCTGCATTTTCACAGCATCAATTTGAATCCAAATCAAATTACATTTACTTTCTGTACCTTATTTACTCAACAATATTTAAGCCATATGTTAAAAGTACCATTACACCATAGTGAGGGTTCTCAAATATCAAATTAATAATTATCTACTAGTTAATAAAATAGCCAACACAATATAACAACATGACAGAGACACATCCAAGACAAAATCAACAGGAAGACATTAAATACAGCTCCTGAAAATGGCTCATAACTCTGTTAGCATTTAACTGGAACTGTCCACTTGAATACCACTGAGTGCTATTCAGTCCAACAATCATTCTCTCCTAATGTTGTGCTACATGCCCCTCAATATCAACTTTTTTTCTTATTACAACAATGCTATCACAACAAGTTTATAATAAAGTTGATATAAAACAGTTTTTGTGATGTTTTTTTTCATTAATCCCTTCTTTTTTGCTTTTTAATTACTAGAGGAATAGCAATGAAATATAGAAGATGAAGTAAAATAATACACAAAATGTGATTAAAGAAAATAGTGAGCAACTTTGACAACAGTTCTCTAGGGCACCCACTCGTTTCTTGAGTGCTTTGTTTGTGTGGCAAAGTTTCTATGGCAACACATTTTATGCTATGATGATCCTTGTCCAAGTGTCGTTAGCCTGAAGTTATGTGTGACTGAAACACTTTCTATATATATATATATATATATATATATATATATATATATATATATATATATATATATATATATATACACACTCACTTTATTAGGAACACCTACTTAATCATGTGGTTATCTAATCAGCCAATCATGCGGCAGCAGTGCAAATCATAAAATCATGCCGATACAGGTCAGGAGCTTCAGTTAATGTTCACATTAACCATCAATATGGGGAAAAAATGTGATTTAGACGGTGGCATGATTGTTGGTGCGAAACGGGATGGTTTGAATATTTCTGTAATTGTTAATCTCCTGGGATTTATACTATACTATACTATATACATATATATATATATATATATATATATATATATATATACACACACACATAATATTATTTGTGCATTGCATTTGGTTTAATTCAAGTCTCAAATAAGTTTGAACAAAGCTACTGAAAACAACAACAACAACAACAACAACTTAAACCAGCCTGAACCACCCTATTTGCTGATCTTAGCTGGTCTCCCAGCCTGGTTTTGGCAACTTGTCAGCTGGTCAGCTAAACCAGCAGAAAACCAGCTTGGCCAGGCTGGGAGACCAGCTAGACCGGCTGAAGACTGGTTTAGCTTGGCTCGGAGAACAGCTAGACCATCTTAAACCAGCTGAAACTAGCAAATTATATTAGGCTGGTTCAGTAGGGAAGTTTACGGATACTTTGATGGTTTCTATGTCTCTATTGTAATCTAACATCAGATCACAGGCACCTCTATCCAGTCAAACCAAGGCACCTCTTGACCAGATGAGCATCAAGTGCTTTTGCCGAAGGGAAAACGAGCAGCGGTCACAGGAAGGTCCTAAAGTGTAATTTAAACCTGAATCGTCCAGGGCACAATATATACCTGTTGCTGCTGAGCCACCTGCCCCTATAATATATGAGACCTGTAAACATATAAAAGTCAATTAACTGTAATGCCACTGACAGATAATTGACAGAGTGAGCTCACTATCCAGAGAGGACACCCTTCTCCTACATAAAGCTCAGTCCCACCTCCTAAACACTCCTGTTCAGATGTGCCGTATTCTCACTCCTAAGCCTTTGTGTTGCAAGATAAAAATGAGTTTATGGTACATAGCCTATAGAACTCGGTTTAAAATATGTAATGCCATATTCATACTATATGCCTAAATGTTGGTAAGAAAACATGTACAAAAATAAACTACATGTGCAGTTCCTGAAGGAAATGCCAGTCGTTGCAAGGTAACAAAAGAATGGTGTTAAAAAATTGTATGTAAGCTTCGATTTAGGCTTTGGATCTGTGTGAACTTTATGGGAAATGCTTTACTATTTGTAATTCAGAGGAAAAGATTGATTTTTATGTGGTGGATTGTGTCTTAATCATTATGACATTATTTGCCACACCGTAAAAAAAATCCTGTAAAATTTACGGCAAAAAACTGGCAGCTGTGTTTGCCAGAAATTCACCGTAAAAAATACGGTAACCACATTTCAGGCTTTACGGGATGTAATTTTGATGCCTGTATATTTTATGGTGCATTACCGTCGTTTATATTATAAAATAATAAACTTGATATATTAACCTACTGAAACTGTAAAAGTCTTTTCACTTCATAATGTATTGTTAGTCACCGTAGTAATTACAAAAGGGCACATGATGATATGAAGTTCACAAATAGAAGCCCTTCCTGGAACAACGATCAGCAAACATATAGAGACAGTGCTCAGTGTCTCACACAAACACTAAACACCATCAGGGTAATACATGTGAAATTTAAATAATGCAGTAAACATTAACTAAGCTACATCAAATATAACACAGAACACCCCAATGTACATAACTAATATTAAAAATAAGAAGAAACATAACTATTCCCGTAAAATATAATGAAATGAACTGGGTCACGCAGGGAATTCTGGGAATGCCCGAATATTGTTTTTACCGTAATTTTTTAGCAATAATGTACCGTAAAAAGTACATGTACTCTCTTGTTAAACATAATATACATTTTTTTTCTGTTAATTATACAGAAAATCATACTTTTTACATTAAATTTGTGATTTTATTTTTTTTAAATTTTACAATAAAACTACATGTATTGTCTTAATATATTAAAAATGTTTACTGTATATTTTAAGGTAACTACCCATTAACCAATTAACATTTTTTGACTGTAGCATTTTTACAGTCTTTTACCATTAGAATTACGATTTTTTTTTTTTTTTTACAGTGCACAGTAAAAATATTTGAATTAAAATTGTCTAAGATGATGCAACTGAAAGCAATTGTCAAATAAATCAGAGCTACTTGTATTTTCTTTTCACTCTGCTATAGATACAACATAACTAAACACCTTGACAAAATGAGCCTATTTTTTATTTTCATATCTAGCATTTATTTCAGTGTCTACATTGCCCTGGTGTCATCCCATAGTCAGTTTAAAAAGGCCAATAGTGCCTAACGATAGCACTTTAGTGTAGCAGGATTTTTTAATGAGTCTCTTGCTTGCAGATATCTCTCGATTTGTCATGATACTTTCAAGAATTTTAGAATGTGTTATAATCTTTCATATCAGTGCTTTAAAATCAATGGTGCATACACTGTCCATTTAATACTGGTCCTCATTAAACCTTTGTATAGCTTATCCTGTTCCACTGAAGCATTTTTGCATATTTCCTCTAAAGACTTTTTCTATTTTAGTAGATTTTTACAGTGCACTTTCTAGTTTTGACCACTTTTGATATATATCACAGCATACTACATTATTATTGTTATTATTATTATTATTATTATTATTATTAGACATGAGGTGACAATCTAAGCCAAATTTCCATTAATTAAAAAACAGAAGTTGTCTGAGAGGTGTAACCAATATGTTTTAGCAATGGCAATTATGGCAGCCAGAAACAGCCTAGTGACAAATAGCTGCTCTGTTTGTTGAGCCTGTATCTATGTGCGTCCCCTAGGTGACAGGTCTGTATGTCTGGTGAACTGCCTTGCTTTGGAGAATATGAATCTGTTATTTTCATTCGAGACAAAACCAAACCTTGGTTACTATTTACATGGAAAATAGTAATGATAATGCTAGTCACAAAGGATTCTTTGTTTGAGCCACCAAATGACTGTATTGCTGATATGTTTGATAGATTTCTATGAATATGTATGTTTTCACTGAATTAATTATCTTTAATTCTCACCAATTAATATGGTAGCATTGTGTTCTTTTTTGTGCAAATATAACTTGCATTTTATTCTCTCTTGCTGTTCAGATACAAGATAATTAAGCACAATATTTTCCAAGAACAATAATGTTACCTATGGCACCCATTAACAGACTCCTGTTGATTTTCCTTGATGATCACCTGTACCTCAGAGCCCAGAAGAAACACTGGAACTCTGAGAGCATCTCACCAAATAATAGCTCTATAATGACACCAGTGACAATATGGACTGCTGTAATTAGAGGCAGCACATTTTCTGAAAATGAATATTATGATATTATCACGTCATAGTTGAGAAACCTGTCCATCAATTACCCTGAGCTTGTCAGCGACATCTCTAACAACCTACATGTACAGTATGTATACATAAGCAATATATCAAAAGCAACAGTGCTGTTGTACTAAATATCACTATGGCTAGTATCTGGTGAGTGCCGCAAGTAATTCAATACAACAGCATGATTACGAGTGTGATCATGCTTTTATACAACATTTCTATAGAGTCACTGATATTTTAGACACAACATGGCCAGTTATTTTTTCTAGTTTTGCTCTGCTCACAAAAATAGTTCCAAACAGAGCCAAATCAGGATCAAATGTTGCATCACAGAGAGTAACTCACAAATGGGCAGCCTTCGTATACCTCTATTTTTTCAAATTAATTTATTAACACAGTCGTTGCAGGTAGGAGAACTTGTTGAAATGTGTTTTGTTCTATAGACAGAAAAAACTAGAGCTGTCTGTTGTTCCATCACTAAATGCTAATCTATTTTAGCACAAGTGGAGCAGAAGTTGTCAATATCACCTTGTGCACCATGTTGAGTTTAAGCTCAGATTTTCTGGTAGCCTACAGCAGATGAACTGGCTCTCCAAGGACTAGCTCATCATCCAGAGCTAAAGCACTGAGGCAGAGAGAGAACGAGATTTCTGATTGCTTTCAAAAGAGCTGTTGTATCATTTTATGTTGAGAATCAGATTTCTGAACTGACAGGATTAATTTTACATTGAATATGTATTAAGGCTTGTGTTTTTTTATTATGTTCTTTTAATGCAGGGTTAGTGTTGTATTTGCTGATTCAATGTTCAGTTCTGCTGTTATTTAAAATAGTTGTTGTGCTGTTTTGGTCATAATCAAAGAATGCAAATAACAAACTCATCATGTTGCACAATACATTGTTTTCCTTTAGTACAGTACTTGCAAGGCAGTAATGGGTTGATATTCATCAAACATTCTAGTTAGGTTTTTTTCTAAACCCCTAACTCTTAGAATTAATCTGAAATTAATTCAGATTGAATTACTTAATTTACATATTTGTTTTGTAGTCAATTTCAGCCTTATGTTGTGCTCTCCTTTTTTTCTTTTTTTTTCTTTTTTTTTTTTTACCTTATACTTTGTATACAATTTTAAACTCTGCATTGACTCAGCATTCAAAATCCATTGTAACCTACAACGATGACCTCATCATAATATACTGAGTTGCGATTGGTCTTCTCTCTTACATCTACTTGATGTAAGACTGAATTGTGATTGGTCTTGTCTTCCATGCATATATTTAAATATGTATGGCTGCCTGTACATTGCACAGTATACTGCAAGCCCTGTTGACAATTAATCAGAATTAACATTGCCAAAAATGAAAACCAATGGATGTTTGTACAAATAACAATGTCATTATTGATATTAAAAATTAACATATTTACTACAGTGACTGTAATTCATTTGCTTATTAGGAATGGACATTTTCACTAGTTATAATGTATGGTTATTGATATAAAAAAATAAAGTTTTTACTAGTGGGAATTTCACAGCTAATATGTGGATTTGAAATTTTAACTAGCAAGAAATATTATATACAGTAGATATCTGTAATTGTGCTTTGACCAGGAGTGAATGGCAAATCATTTTGAAATTCTACTAGAGAAAATGCAGTTACAGATAGCCAGTGCTGGTAGTAATGGATTACATGTAATCTGTATTACATAATCAGATTACAAAAACTCAAGTACTTTTAATTATATTAAATTACTATTTTTAAAATACACTTAATCAGATTACAGTTAATTTTTATGGATTGCATTATTACACGATAATCAGTAAATTGTTCAGAATTTGTTGATCCCTCTAATTCTTCTTCTTTTTAAATGTTTTAAAATTATCATTTGAAATCAGCCTTGGGGTTGGAATTGCACACACAGACTAGATACTAGCCACCAGCTATAGTTACACTGAAGATGGAGCAGATATCCACACATAAATGCCGAAGTGATTGCATTAGTGCCGAAAAATGTGTTTTATTTTGCAAATTGCTTTTGTACTCAGCTTCAAAAATATACATGAATGCGCTTTTGCTTTTAAAAATATAACTGGTCTGATCTGCTACCACACATATGTGCCATTTGTAATGCTAAAATAGCTGGAGTAAGAACATTTGAATTACCTTTTTTTTTTTTTTCACAGAAACAGACAAATAGCGAGTAAAACACACAAAATAAATTATATCATTTCTCATATTTTAAAGTTTTCTTCAATGCATTTAAGCAACATTATGTCAAATGGCATCTTATTCTACCCAAATACATGTTACATGTTACAAGAATTAGGTCAGGAGCAATACAAAAGCAATCAGATTAGATTACTTTAAAATCTACAATTTTTGTCATGCAATTTTTAATCAGTACCACATTGCAATTCAGAAGTAATCTACCCAACACTGCAGATAGCAATAATTATGTATTTTACTAATTTAAATTCCATTTTTGATATCAAGAAGTCATATTTATATCGATAATTAAGGTTTTTATTAGTGCAAGTCTAATAATATAAAACAATAAGCAGTAATTCCATTGCTGATCTCAAGAATTGGCATTGTAACTAGTGAAATTTGAATTATAGAGATATATAATTCATATGCTGCACGTGATAAAATGTAGAAAGGGTTTGCGATACACAGTGACTATGTGTTGGTTCTTGTATGCGGCTGACTGAGAATAAGACGTGTGTTGTGACGACGGCAAAGTGGTTCTGATGTAGCATTTCAGTTAAATAGAACCAAAGTCTAAAACCTAAACATACTTAAATCTTTAACACGATTCCTATGCTGCATAGTAATAACTAGATTACAGAGCCAACTTGAGACTCTCAAAAATCAAATCAAGATAAAGCCTTGTGTACTTTTTTCATATAATTTCTTGAATGCTTGGCATACTGTAATTAGGCTGCACATCCATAAGACTTAGTCTGGACTGGTTAAGGTGTCCTCAATCAAAGAGTTGATTTAATTAGCACAAGGCTTTATCTGGGGTTAAACCATAATGCATTATATGCATATTCAATTAGACTGATAAAAGTCAAAACCACACTATGGGATTGCTGGTGGTAACTGTGCCGCAGGGCTCTGCTGGTCATGAAATTTGCAGTCCTGCTTACATATCAGGGATGATTCCCAGCAATGAACATCATGGCGCATTTTTGTCTTCTAAATCTCAAGACATTTCCTCCAGGACATATTCATATAATAGCCCATATTTGTTTAGCTAATCAGAGCATGCACGGAAATTAGCTTGATAAGGCAAATGGTGCTACGGTATTAAACTAAAACCTTCATTGAGCATGAAATAAATTGAGGACAAATTATTTCTGGTTTTGGACTGCTTTTTGCACTGCTTATTCATGATACTTATGGGCTCTTTTTTACTTTGATAAACTGTTGATAATGGCAGTTTTATGGTCAATTAAACAGATTCCTAAAATAATGTGTAAGATGACTAAAATGCAAGCGCAACTATTTTTGCTTACTCAAAAAAAAATAAAATAAATAAATAAAAAAAAGGGGGTTTGTTTGGATGTAGTGCATTAATATTCCATTAGTGGTTGCACTAGTGCTATGTTACCAATAGAAAAGCACACACTAGGCTGCTATTTAAAAATGCAGATACAAATAACATGGGCAGGTGAATATTAGATGTATCAAAAAGGCAAGTGGGCAAACAATGCTCTGATGTGAAGCATAAAATTGTTTATCTTATGAGCAAAGTCTTATCAAGTATGTTAATGGACCATTATGAAAACTCATGAGATACATGGGCTCTTTTTTAATTTGATAAACTGCTGACAGTGGTAGTTTTATGGCCAATTAAATTAAACAAACACAAGTTTCCTGGAGTAGTAATGCTTAAGGTGACTAAAATGTAAAGACACTGTGGCCCAAACACATCTATTTTTGCTTACTCAAATAAAAGAAATTAGTTCGGATGTTGAGCATTAATTTTTCATTACTGATGCAGATAACCTCACAAGATCATATTTTTCTGTACAGTTTTCTTTACTGGTATTGACAGACGGTGAAAACAATCTCTGGATTTACATTAATCAAACTGAGGTCCGGAACTGCCTCTGGACCCACTGATATTCTCCTCATTCTTTGGGGATGACATTAGGGTTGACATTTTTTATTTCTCTCTTTTTTGTTTCTTTCTCTTATGCTCTGCCAATTTTATGAGGTAGAACAGACTGATCATCACAGATGAAGCCACATCAACTAAACTCATTCACAGTTTCTTGGGAGCATTTTGAGTAAGAAGGATCCATGTCATTTTAAGTGCTGGGTACATTGAAGGAAAGGGATACTTTTCACGTTTTATAATGTAGTATTTAAATATATATATATATATATATATATATATATATATATATATATATATATTATGAGATTTTACACTTCACCGTGAGGTTGTCTGGACGGGGGCCAAAAAACACCTCTATCCTTTCCATACCCCCACAAAGTGTTACCACACATAATTTCACAACAATGCCAAGACAAACATGGAGTTTGACAAGCAGGAAAGACTGGCTCTATTTGCTTTGTGTGTTGTTTTTTTTCACACTGTAGAGCATAACAGGAAAAGAAAGGTAAGATGCACAGCTTCAATGAGAACAAGACTGAAGTGTTATAAGCAGCAGGGGTTAAACAATATTCCAGAATCCAGATTCAATGAGTTCATATTTGTTACTGCCATAATGTCTTGTTTCATTTATCTCACACAGTAAAGATTTGTGAATGCTTATTTTGAAGTGTTGCTTTACGAAATAGGAGAGCCTGGGGCTAGTTGTCACACCTTTTACTCCACTGAATATTTCTCAGGGTAGGTTTATTTCAATTTCCATATTGTCACATGCCAAAAAGCTGTTGAAAATGTCCACTATTACTGCCCAGAAAAAAAAAATATATATATATATATATATATATATATATATATATATACAGCTCATACATATTTACATACTCAAACACGTTGACCTTTTGTGACACTATGCCCCAAAACCGGGGTATGTTGTCACTCCATATGGGGTAAGTTGTCAGAGTGGAACCTGCCATTTGAAACAGTGACGTAGGTTTCATATGAACCTTGGGGGACGGACATGGAATTGAGTTAAGACTCAAAACCTTAAAGTTACTCAGATGTAGCCTGAGATACATAGTTACTGAGAGACAGCCCTTAAGAAACCGTATTCACTGGGATAGGCTCCAGCACTCCCCACCACCCTTCATAGGATAAGTGGCTATAGAAGATGGATGGATAGATGGATAGTCTCGGTCTCCCCTTTATATAATCTACAGTGGCAAGATAAAGTATGTGAACCCTGTGGAATTAGCTGGTTTTCTGCATTAATTGGTCATAAAATGTGATCTCATCTTCATCAAAGTCACAAGTATAGACAAAGCACAGTGTGCTTATGCTATCAACACACAAACAGTTATAATCTTAAATGTATTTGTTGAACACATCCCACTAAACATTCACAGTGCTGTGGAAAAAGTGAGTGAACCCTAGGATTTAATAATTGGCAACATTTTGATCCACTTTGGCAGCAATAACCTCAACCAAGCATTTCCGGTAGTTGTGGGTTAGACCTGCACAACATTCAGAAGGAATTTTGGACCATTCTTTCTTACAGAACTGCTTCAGCTCAACCGCATTCTTAGGATGTCTGATATAAACGGCTCTCTTGAGGTCATTCCACAGCATTTGTATTGGGCTAAGGTCTGTGCTCTGACTGGGCCACTCCAAAAGGTGGATTTTCTTTTTTTTTTAAGCAATACTGTAGAGGATTTACTTCAATGTTTAGGGTCTTTGTTCTGCTGCAACACTCAACTTCTACTGAGCTTCAGCTGGTGCACAGCAACCCTGACATTACTTTGTAGGATATCTTAATAAACTTGAGAATTAATTTTTCCCTTGATGATGGCAAGCGGTCCAGGCCCCGAAGCAGCAAAACAGCCCCAAAGCATGATCCTCCCTCACCATACTTCACCATTGTGATGATGTTGTTATGTTTGTATGTGGTGCCCTTTTTATGGCATACATAGTGCTGCGTGTTCTTCTCAAACTATTCAACCTTAGTTTCATCAGTCCATAAAACATTTTCCCAGTAGCATTGTGGAGTGTCAAGGTGATCTTTAGCAAACTTCAGGTGCTCAGCAATGTTTTTGTTGGAAAGCAGCGGCTTCTTTCGTGGTGTCCTGCCATGGACACCACGGTTGTTTAATGTTTTCCGTATAGTAGACTCCTGAACAGAGATGTTCCAATGATTCCTTCAAGTCTTTAGCTTTCACTCTAGGGTTCTTTTTTATTTATTTATTTATTTATTTATTTATTTATTTTTACCTCATTGAGCATTCAGTGGTGTGCCCTTTGAGTCATCTTGGCTGGGCAGCCACTTATAGGGAGAGTAGCCACAGTACTAATTGTCTCCATTTATAGACATTTTGTTAACTGTGGACAGATGAATATCTAAGCTCTTCAATATAACTTTGTAATCCTTTCCAGCTTATGCAAAGCAACAATTCTTGATCGTAGGTCTTCTGAGATCTCTTTTTTTAAGAGGCATGGTCCACATCATCAGATGCTTCTTGTGAATAGCAAACTTAAAATGTTTGAGTGCTTTTTATTAGTCAAAGTAGCTCGAACCCACACCTCAAATCTCATTTTATTAATTGGATGCCAGGTTTGCCAACTCCTGACTCTAATTAGCTTTTTTTTTTTTTTTAATCATCTTTAGCCTAGGGGATCAATTACATTATCCACATCACTGTTAACATTTAAAGGGATGTGTTCAACAAAGACATGAAAGATTATAATTGTTTGTGTGTTGTTAGCTTAAGCACATTGTGCTTTATATATACTTGTGACCAGTAGTGTAGTCTAGGGCATACGCAGGCATACAACGTATGCCCACCAAAATTTCTGAGGATTTTGTATATGCCCACCTAAAATAAGTGATGAAGAGAACAATGAGTAGGCTTTTGACCTAGAACATTCAATCTACTAACGTGGTGCCGCAGCACCGTTGAGTGAATTATTATAATTTTTTTTAAGTGTACAGTGATTCTCTCTAAATGCGCACGGAGCAGCGGTAGGCGGGAGCACAACTTATGGCACATGCAAGACAGACAGTCCGACTAAGCTGATCCACCAATCAGAACGTTCATTTCAGACGCGACTGGATATTTGCTAACCAATCATATTTTCTGTTTCACTAAGGGGCGGGACATTTCCGTCTAATGCTGATGCACATGCATCACTGGAGTAACCATAATTTGCACTGTATATGTATTACTGTATATATATATATATATATATATATATATATATATATATATATATATATATATATATATATATAAGGCTATACATTTAAATTTAATTCAATTAAACTTTGTTAAAATATATGATGTTATTGCACCCGTGCTACCTTTTGATACTCTTTGCAGATGACAGATTACTTTGTCCCGTAATTATATGAAATGTCTTTTTTTGTGCCTTTTACTGCTGTCGGTGGTACCTTTTTTTTTCGTGATATCAAATCATTTAAAGTTATATTTCTAAGTAGGAAAACAATTTCACTATACACAGAAAAGCACGATATAGTACATATATAAAACAAATAAGCTATATATGATTAAACAAGATAACGTGTTAACGTGAACATTACTACACTCATATGAGCTATACATTGCTTAACAGTTTATTGCGTATCATGTATGTATTAGTTTATTAATTAGAGTACTTATAAAGTATTAACTATTTTCATAGAAGCCTAATGAAAGCAACATTAATGAGACTTATTAATTTAAATACATATTTAACATCAAGTTACCATACCATGGTTCGTAGTAGTGTACTGTACACCATGTCAGCAAGAAACTTAACGTCATGCTTACTGGTGTAACCTCCGTTCCCTGATGGAGGGAACGAGACGCTGGTGTTGATGTAGTGACACTAGGGGTCACTCTTGGGAGCCCGAGACACCTCTGGTCTTTGATAAAAGGCCAATGAAAATTGGCGAGTGGTATTTGCATGCCACTCCCCCGAACATACGGGTATAAAAGGAGCTGGTATGCAACCACTCATTCAGGTTTTACGCTGAGGAGCCGATATAAGGTCCGGCCATTTCAGCGGGTAGTTCAGCGTTGTGGCAGGAGGGACCAACATCTCGTTCCCTCCATCAGGGAACAGAGGTTACACCAGTAACCATGACGTTCCCTATCTGTCACTCACTCGACATTGGTGTCGATGTAGTGACACTAGGGGTCCCTATACAAAACGCCACAAGGCTGAACTGTGTTACATGAACTGGCAGTGTGTGGTGGGCAGACATGCTGTGTGCCTCATAGCCAGCACACCAGGTCGACACGTACCTCCCCCAACACAGTTATGAGTGTCAAACGGCCCTTTTTGGGGACAAGTCGACTACCCAGAGATAGAGACAGGCTTAACCCAGTCGTGGCGTCTTTCCCCTTCTCTTTTTCCACTCCCTAAAAAAGAAGGGGGATTATCCGACTGGGCCACCAGGTCTAGTCGGGGGGTGTCCCTCCCAAGGGGAGGACAACGCGGAGACCACACCTCGCCCACAGAGAGGGGGGGATATTTAAGTGGAAGAATACATCACATGGTCTTTCCAACCATGTGGAGAGCCTTCAAGGTAGATCCTGCCCAATGGGGGAGGAGTTACTACAACATGGAGACTGGGGCAGAGGGGCTCTGCCCAAGGAAGACGCAGTTTGCCAGCAGGGAAATGAATTAGCGGAAGATATAGATCGCATGGGGTTAGCCTTACAGGGAACCGCCACATGCGGAGCACCTACCCCAGAACCGGGCTCTTAGTTAGCGCGAGTACTGGGCCGGCAGCGAGTCTCTCCAAAAACTCGACTGCCACAGGGCTCGGAGGAAGTCAACCAGGGAACAACTTTTGTGAACACTACTGGGAATTAACAGCGCATGTCTTCAGCTCAAAAGGAGGTGGAAGGCACTATGTGCAAGCGATACACCCGGCCGGCTATCCCGGGCTTATCCGCTTGTGTTGCGTGCCACTACCTGGGACGAAACCGGTTCCACCCGGAGGTTGTAGAACCTTGCAAAGGTGTTGGGTGTTTCCCAGCCCACAGCTCTGCAAATGTCTGTTAGAGAGGCACCTCTGGCCAGGGCCCAAGAAGCCCCTACACCATGGGTAGAATGGGCTCGTAGCCCTACCGGGGGCGGCATGTTTTGGGCGAGATATGCCATAGTTATGGCGTCAATAAGCCAGTGGGCGATCCTCTGCTTGGAGACAGCGCTTCCTTTCCACTGTGCACCAAAGCAGACAAAGAGCTGCTCAGAGACACTAAAGTTCTGCGTGCGATCCAAATAGATGCGTAAAGCGCGCACCGGACACAGCAACGACAGGGCTGGGTCTGCCTCCTCCTGGGGCAGCGCTTGCAGGTTCACCACCTGGTCCCTAAAAGGAGTGGTGGGAACCTTGGGTACATAGCCCGGTCGGGGTCTCAGGATCACGTGAGAATAGCCCGGACCGAACTCCAGGCACGTTTTGCTGACAGAGAACGCATGCAGGTCACCTACCCTCTTGATGGAAGTGAGCGCAGTCAGGAGGGTAGTATTCAAGGAGAGTGCCTTAAGCTCGGCTGACTGCAAAGCTCTAAGGGGGCTCTCTGTAGACCCTGAAAAACTACAGAGGTCCGATGAGGGAACGAGGCGCGGCCTGGAGGGATTCAGCCTCCTGGCGCCTCTTAGGAACCTGATGATCAGATCATGCTTCCCTAAGGACTTACCGTCGACTGCGTCGTGGTGTGCTGCTATTGCAGCAACGTACACCTTCAAGGTGGAAGGGGACAGCCTCCCTTCCAACCTCTCTTGCAGGAAGGAAAGCACTGATCTGACTGCGCATCTCTGGGGGTCTTCCCGATGGGAAGAACACCACTTAGCGAACAGACGCCACTTAAAGGCATACAGGCGCCTTGTAGAGGGAGCCCTAGCCTGAGTGAACGTGTCTACCATCGCAGGTGGGAGACAGCTTAGGTCTTCTGCGTTCCGTCCAGGGACCAGACATGGAGATTCCAGAGGTCTGGGCGCGGGTGCTGGATGGTGCCCCTTCCCTGAGAAAGAAGGTCCTTCCTCAGGGGAATTTGCCCGGGGGGAGCTGTCACGAGGAGCGTGAGGTCCGAGCACCACGTCTGGGCGGGCCAGTAGGGTGCTTACCAGGACAACCTTCTCCTCGTCCTCCCTGACCTTGCACAGGGTCTGTGCGAGCAGGCTCACTGGGGGAAAATGCATATTTGCGAATGCCAGGGGACCAGCTGTGTGCCAGCGCGTCTATGCCGAGGAAGGCCTCGGTCAGGGCGTACCAGAGTGGGCAGTGGAGAGGATTCCTGGGAGGCGAACAGGTGCAGTTGATGTGCCAACGCAGCCACGGACCCTTCCAGAGGCCGGCGGCTGCGTGCCCGTTGCCAGCAGTGCCCCAGCCCGTTTTGGAGGCATCTGTCATGACCACGACACGCCTGGAGACCAGTTCTAGGGGAACACCTGCTTGTAGAAACGAGAGGTCGGTCCAAGGGCTGAAAAGACGGTGACAGACCGACGTAATGGCCACGCGGTGTGTCCCGTGGCGCCATGCCCATCTCGGGACTCGAGTCTGGAGCCAGTACTGAAGCAGCCTCATATGCATCAACCCGAGTGGGGTGGCCACCGCCAAGGATGCCATATGCCCCAGGAGCCTCTGAAAAAGTTTCAGTGGAACCGCTGTTTTCTGTTTGAACGCCTTCAAACAGGCCAGCACCGACTGGGCGTGCTCGTTCATAAGGTGCACTGTCAAGGAGACTGAGTCCAACTCCAAACTGAGAAAAGAGATCCTCTGAACCGGGAGGAGCTTGCTCTTTTCCCAGTTGACCCGAAGCCCTAGTTGGCTGAGGTGTGAGAGCACCAGGTCCCTGTGTGCGCATAACACATCTCAAGAGTGAGCTAAGATTAGCCAGTCGTCGAGATAGTTGAGAATGCGAATGCCCACCTCCCTTAACGGGGCAAGGGCAGCCTCTGCGATCTTCGTAAAGACACGAGGAGACAGGGACTGGCTGAAAGGGAGGACTTTGTACTGATACGCCTGACCCTCGAACGCGAACCGCAGGAAGGGTCTGTGTCGAGGAAGGATCGAGACGTGAAAGTACGCATCCTTTGGGTCTACTGCCGCGAACCAATCTTGATGCCGGACGCTCGCTAGAATGCGTCTTTGCGTCAGCATCTTGAACGGGAGCCTGTGTAAAGCCCGGTTCAGTACTCGCAGGTCCAAGATTGGCCGCAACCCACCGCCTTTTTTCGGTACAATGAAGTATGGGCTGTAAAACCCTTTCTTCATCTCGGCTGGAGGGACAGGTTCTATCACGTCCTTCAGTAGGAGGGTAGCGATCTCCGCGCAAGGTAGCAGCATTTTCGTCTTTCACCAAGGTGAAGTGGACACCGCTGAACCTGGGCGGATGCCCGGTGAAGTGAATCGTGCAGCCGAGTCGGACGGTCCGGACCAGCCCTCATGACAGACTGGAAGGTGCAAGCCATGCGTCCAAGTTCCGCGCAAGGGGGACCAAAGGGACAACGTCATCGAATGTACTGGCAGGTGGGGCTTCGCGGCGGGGTGGAGCTCGAGGTGCCACACCACGTTGTGGCCGTGCTGAGTCCGAGGACATCGAAGCACTTACCTGGCTCCTTGTGACCACCCCCGGAACAGCCTGGGACGGGGGAGGAAGAGGCCTGTCCTCGTGACCCGTGGAGACTGTCACATCAGGGGTGGATTTGTGCCACAGCTGGGCGCTCAGGGCGGGAGACTGCCGCTGGAGCGCCAACCTGCCAAATGGAGTGGTGGACGGTGGTCGTGATGCCAGCCGTACACACCGGATACGTGACCCAGGGACAAGGAAACCATTCTTGCTGAGCTCTTGAGTACTGCAGCCACTTGGGCATGCAGCACAATTAAATGCAAAAGATAACAAAAAGATGAAGATCTGCTTACCAGCTCCAGAGCAGTGGGTTTCGTTGTCTCTGGGTCGCCCGTCTCAAGGGCGCTTTGAAGCCTTTCATGGGTTCTGGGCAGCCGCGAGACGGGTGGCGTCTGCTTCCTGCAGTGGGCTCCATGCCGGGGCCAGGCCAAAGGGGCGGGCTGCAGAGGAGCCGGTGCAGTCACCGCAGGGGGACGCCCTTGGCGATGAGTAGATGGGGTACGGGATCTTGAGCCGCACCGGGGCAGGATATGCCGGCTAGCATCCATCTACTGCTCTACCATCAAGAACTGCTGGGCAAAGTCCTCGACAGTGTCACCGAATAGGCCCGCCTGGGAAATGGGGGCAGCAAGGAATCGTGTCTTGTCGGCCTCACCCATCTCGACCAGGTTGAGCCAAAGGTGGCGCTCCTTGACCACTAGTGTGGCCATCGTCCGCCCGAGAGACCGCGCCGTGACCTCTGTCGCTCAGAGAGCGAGGTCGGTCGCCGAGCGCAGTTCCTGCATCAATCCCGGGGCGGAACTACCCTCGTGCAGTTCCTTTAGTGCCTTGGCGGACTTGCAGGAGAGCCATGGCGTGCAGGGCGGAGGCGGCTTGTCCAGCGGCACCGTAGGCCTTGGCCGTCAGAGACGACGTAAACCTACAGGCCTTGGACGGGGGCTTTGGGCACCCGCGCCAGGTGGCGGCGCTCTGCGGCCATAGGTGCACAGCGAGTGCCTTTATCCACCGGGGGATTGCTGAATAACCCTTGGCCGCCCCACCATTGAGGGTAGTGAGAGCGGGGAAGCTGAAAAGATCGGGACCGGGCAGTAAAAAGTGCCTCCCGCGACCTTGTCAGCTCTTCATGCACTTCCGGGAAGAAAGGAACGGGGCGGGGCGTGGCTTTGAGCGGCGTCGCAAGCCCAGGAACCAATCACCAAGCCGCGAGGGTTCAGGGAAGAGCGGTGAAATCCACTCTAACCGACGCTCGCGGCTGCCCGGGAAAGTATGTCGTCATCTCCGCGTCAGCCTGTGACTGGGCGATCGACCCCGAAGGGAGGAGCACAGCTGAGGCTTCCGACTGCACGAGCCCGCTCTCCGATGCTGCGCTCGAGAGCTCATCACTTTCGCGGGCTCCGAATAAGAGGTCGAACTCGCCGTGAGACGAGCCGGTGGACTCACCCGGAAGCCCGATCGGGGCAGATGAGCGTGCTGGGGAATGGGAGGTCCGCGGGGGGGATACCCGGCGGAGGCGGTCCCATTGGGGTCCCCAAATCGCCCCCAGTGCTAGCCGCGCTGGCCTCAAATTGTGGGTAAAAGGACCGAGGCGGGAGCCTCTGGGGTGGCTCGCTTTCTTACGAAGGTGAGCCGCGACCGCAACGTTGCCATGGACATATTCTCGCAATGAGAACATGACCATCCAAGAACGCTGTCTCCGCGTGAGCAGTGCCCAGACACGAAAGACAGTGATCGTGACCGTTAGAAGGCGAGAGATAACGAGCACAACCAGGAATAACACACAATCGGAAAAACATCTTTAAAAAGACGCGTCTTTAAAAAGACGTTCCGTGTGTGCACTCTTTTAGAGAAATATATACTCTTTTAGAGGGGAAAAATGCTCTTTCAGAAAATATACTCTCTAGTTTTTCTGCCAAAGCACCCAGGGGCATTCTCTGCAGTGCACCAGTGCAGAGGAGGGAGAAGCCGCTGAAATGCGCCGTCAGATCCAGCAGAGGTGAATGAACAGTAGTATTCAGCTCAGTGAGCATGACCGTTCGGCTCCGAAGAGAAAATCTGAATGAGTGGTTGCATACCAGCTCCATTTATACCCGTATGTTTGGGGGAGTGGCATGCAAATACCACTCGCCAATTTTCATTGGCTTTTTATCAAAGACCAGAGGTGTCTCGGGCTCCCAAGAGTGACCCCTAGTGTCACTACATCGACACCAACGTCGAGTGAGTGACAGATATACCTGATATACATTAGTTCATGTGGGACTATGATTACAACAGCCAATATTTTTTTTAATGGAAATAATATATTTCTAACACATTTTACATATGTACTGTGTGTGTATATATATATATATGTATATAAATTTTAGAGACCGGGTGCATGTTTTTTTTTTTTTTTGTGTTTTTTTTTGTTTTTTTTTCTCATAAATTCACAGTATCCCCACCTCTTCAGATACTACTTCACCACTGCTTGTGACTTTAATGAAGATGAGATCACATTTTATAAGTAATTAATGCAGAAAACCAGCTAATTCCAAAGAGCTGACATACTTTTACTTGCCACTGTATATAACGCATGTGGTAAAGCTTGACAGTGTCAAATAACAATATAATTGCATATACATGCATATGCATGCATTATATACAGTGCATATACAGTGCACTGTATATAACGCATGTGGTAAAACTTGACAGTGTCCACATTACACATCTTACATGTATATGTAGTTGAAAACAATAGTGACATTACTAGCAAAGTGAACTGACAATATCCATAATACTAGATTACATGAACATTGTTATGTAAAGTGTGATCAAAAATATAACATAACTTATATTTGTTAAAAATAATGGTCAGACAGGACATTACTAAAAGGTAAAACTTTATACAGTATATTCATCCAAAGTGACTTATAGATGATTTATGCTATACATTTTATCAGTACAATTCACTGAGAATCAACCCACAGTAAAGTACTAGGCTTTCCAGACTATTTGCTATAGATGGAATGTAGATTCTGCAGCTATCCCTAGAAACTAATTGCAAGATTGTAAATATGTTTTTATTTGATAAATTACCAGCATACTTTATAATGCCATTTTTTACCCCCTTTGAGAATATGGTGTATCAGCTATATAGAGTAATGAAATCACATAGCACATTCAATCAGTATAGAAAACAGCTGCACCGGCTCCTGTAAATGGCACTCTCAATACAAAAAAATCACTTAGACGCACACTATGTTATTAAAAAAATAACTAATTATTGGCACAAACATGTTTATTAATAACAAATCGGCCAATTTGAAGTTGCACCATTGCTATTTTGCAATAATGAAAAGTTCACAACAGGCCGCTATTGATGGCCAGTAAAAAAAAAAAAAAAAAAAATCCTAAATATTTTATAGGTTTCAAATAAAAATTATATCTGCAAGTTAATATGTATCAAAAAGGCAAATGGGAAAACAACCAATGCTCTGTTGTGAAACGATAATGAGTTTATCTTATGAGCAAAGCAATAAAAGGTATGTTACTAGTCAATTATGAAAGCTCATACACAGGTTTGAAAGAGCACATGCTAATATGATGACAAGTGTCAGCAAAGGCAGAGCTAAATGTGATGTTGACCAGTGTCAAGTTGAATCTGTATTCCCAATTAGCTTAAAAATTGCAATAATAACACAGACAATGTGAAGGTCATGTACCAATGGTTTAAATGAATGCATGGGGCATTATAGAGTCAGGTGCAGAATATAAATATCTGACTGTTTATATAGTTCTCTGCAGGTGAATGAACAGGCAAAACCTCAGGCTAACCTAAAACAACAAAAGAAAGTATCACATTGTCCCAAGGCATGTCTATACTTAGATAATTAAAATTCACTAATTAAAGGAGTCTGGTTCAAACTTCTCACCAAAATTGTCACACTCTGGATGATTGGTTTAGCATTTAACTTTACTTTTTTTAATTTATTTTTTATTGCAATACTGCATCTATCTAGAGTGTAAAAAGGCATACTAAGATCATTGCATACCAGCAAAAGGTGATCTGACCTAACACTAAAGTTTTTCCTCATAGTAATTTGAGCCAAAGTTACAAGTGAATTAATTTTTAGTACACTGTCAAATACCATTGTAACTATTTTAAGGAAAAAAAGGAAGCCTAAATTCTAGTATTGAACTGTGCTACTCATACAAAAACAAGCAAACAACAAAAGGATCTTGTTTTCATTTATATTCTTAATTGAAAAATGCTTGCTATATAACAATCACCTGTTGTCTGTAGGCTTTACCTCTGCAGAGTCTTTCACAGTCAGTGTAATCTGTTTTTAATTGCAGGGGTGGGTGCCGTTATCCTCTTTTTAGTTCTTCTTTAGCTTAATATGGCTCAATCTTTATTTGAATCGAACGATGCCACTGGCATCAGAATCTTTTGGTAGGAGGATATTGCTGCATACTTGATGACAAGATTGAGTCATGTTAACACTGTTTATTATAATCTATCACAAGTACAGTTATATAGAGTGTCATCAACAAATCCGATCTGAGATGCAGCTGCTGATTCTTACAAATGTCTCAAAAATAAGAATCAATTAGAGTTACCCATATGGCTCCACTGCTTTTCCACACACAAAGAGCGTAATTTGTTGTGGATTTGTTAATAAACAAATACACACCATCCCTCTGGGTGACGACCACTGCTTTATCAGCATACAGCAGCACATCCTTGACTAAATACTGAAGGGGCTAAATGCAAATAAACTATAAATTCTCATTTTTCAATCTCTTCCAAAAGACAATGCTTCTATGTTTCACATGAAAACATTACAGACTGTAACAAGTTCTTAGTTCGGGCAAATGGAGGAGTCAGGAGACAGCGAAGCAGATTCAAGGTCAGTCTTTTAATCTTCAGCTTCACACACAATCGACGGTAACTGTCGATACAGATTAAATAATAAATAACAATGTTCGTGGCTGTCTCTGGATTTGTCGGTCACTCTCTCTCTCTCTCTCTGATACTCTGGCGTGCCTTTTAAGTCTCCCTCCGCCATCACTATAATGAGAGACAGGTGTTAGAGATAATTATGAGCCAGGTGACGAGCCTTACCGCTGTTCCTCTCCCGCAGACAGACACATGACCACGCCCCCCATGCCACACAGACTATTATGATAAACAAAAGTATTACAGACTATATATGAAAAACTCATATTTAAAGCGATACTCTTGTGTACGAAGAAAAAGATATATGAGAATCAAGTCTTTAGTCTGTTTTTATTATGGTAACCCAAGTTGTGGTAACCCAATATATGTACTTGAGATCACATTACAGTATTGTTAGGAGATAAGACCATTTAAAGCCTTTAAATACAAATGCACAAACTAGCGGATTACTGGGGTCAAAGTTATTGTGCACATTATGTAATACAGCAAAACAGTATGTTGCGTTAATCTTACAAAGTTTTCTTTTTTAAATAGGGTCCAAATATCTATATAAGTATGACACCAATCAAAGTGAATGTTAAGCTAGGTAGCACCATTTTCAATCCTTGTTCACACCAAGGGAAATCTGATTTAGTCTGCAAGCGAGATTGATCCTATATTTGAGCTTGCCCTCCAACAGAGAAAGAATGTCTGATAGGTTTTCACTTCAAAGCTACTTCCACTTCTTCAGACCCAGGAATCTTGTTATTTCCGAAGCCCTCATGCTGCCCTAATTGGCCCCAGTCTTGTTAGATAGACATGGTCCAGCCTGATATTTTGGCTCCTCCAAGGGCCACTCATTTTGCAATAACTCCTTGTTCTTCACAAGATGTGCACTTTGCAGGGAAAGGTTCATGATACTCTTAAGGATCATTGACAGAAACTTTTGTCATTGGTATCAAGGAATCCTTTGAGTGTATCCTAGGATCAAAGAACAAGGCATTGTAGCCAGATCACATTTGACAAAAATGTTAGTATTTGAAATTTTGAAATTAAATTCCAAACTTTTTGAGATGAATACATGTAAGCCTGGTGGTATATTCTCAAGTGATGTCCATATGTACAGTAGAGATATTGTGAAAATTGATTGATGCAAATGCAAATGTCGATATGTCTCATGGCATTTTGATTGACACCCCACTGCGAAAATCTCCCAACAATCCAGAATTCATTGATGTCCCTAAATATATTACAGAGTCTGAAATAAATCATTATAGCAGTAGCCTATTGAGCAAGTACATTACATAATTGATATTCTATTGAAATGACTGCATGCAAATCACTTAGTGTGACTATAATTTGCAAGTCCTACATTTTTGTTTGTGTGTGTCACATAACAAAAATGCTACAATATGGTGATTGTTCATCCCCAAAAATTGCCTGCAATGTGCCTTTGACATCACATCCTTCTTGATCTCAGCTAGCAAAATACAGTACTACATTTTCAAAAAAAGTTTGTGAAAGAACACTGTTTTGGTCTCAGTACTGTTATGGTGCAGAACTCAACAAAGCATTGTCTTTGTGTTTCCTAACAGTGTTGTGTCATGTTATGTCATTCAATTCATGTCCGAGACCGTGCTGAATCAGACAAATTATTAGAGAAGCTTATAACTAAAACTATCAACCAGAGCACTCTGGACTGGAGATGACTGTCAAATTACTCCACCAAATGTGCAGTGCTGTTCATTTTAGTATAATATGGAAAGCTACACAACTTTTTACTCATCTGACCGGCAAGCAGCTATCTTGAGAGTTATTCAGCTGAAACTTGATGATAATTCATGTTGTGGAAGCAGGCTTTTGCATATTCTGCTGCATCAATTTTTAGATCAAGTTGGGGAAAGCTCAAATAACAAATGGGAACAACAAACAATCATCAGATAAAGGTTTTAGAAGCTTAGTTTTCAGATATCGTCACAGGAATTACATTCTGTAAGCCGTTTTAGATTGTGATAATTGTAATTGCAATTCCTGTTTAAGGGCTTAATGTTAATTGTTCTTTTGTTTGGTGTCAACTGAATTAGTATTATTTTATTTATTTATTTATTTATTTATTTATTTATTTATTTATTTATTTATTTATTATTATAATTATTATTATTATTATTATTATTATTATTGTGTGGTTTGTTTTTAATATACCAACAACATTTTTGCTCTGTCAGTGAGTTGCTGATTGGAAGCCTGGACATGTTTAAAATAGAAATAAATACGATTGGTCTTAAAATGTCAGGAAGACCACAGTTTAATTGACTAATCAAAAAGGCCCCAGTAAGAGCTGGACAGAGGGATTACAGTTAGAACCGAGTCACCCTGAGTGACAGCCAAGATTTCTAGTGTGTGAAAAAGAGTAATTTGAAAAGTGCTGTGGAGTACAGGGACAGATTTTTCATCATCTTGCCAAATGGTACTAAGGATCTGTAGCATATCCTTCCTCATAAGATTAACATCACTCTCTGTTTTTAGCCTGTACATGAATACCCTTGCAGCTGGAATAAAATAAAATGCCAAAAATTAAGTTAAGGAGCACTGAAAGGAATAGTTCAGCTTAAAATGAAATAATCTGTCATTATTTAATCACACTCTGTCCAAATTTCCAAACTCTCTCATATTCTGTTGTACACTATAAGGTTGTATTTGTGAGCATAATTTAACTTCATAATTTAAATACTTTTACTTTAAGAACATTTACTAATCTTGGCTCATGTTAATTAAATAATAATAATAATAATAATAATAATAATAATATAATATAATTTAAATTTAAAAACTAATATTTCTGTCAGTTGAAAGTTTTGTTGACATTACTTAAAGAATTATGAACTTACAATGAACAAGTGCATTTAATTCATGTTAAATTAACATTAACATTAATTAATACATGCTGTAAAAATTCACTTTTCATTGTTAATTCATGATATCTAATGCATTTATTGATGTTAACAAATTGTACCATTGTTTCTGTGGAACACAAAAGGAGAAATTTTAAAGAATATGAATGTTAGTACGAAAAGAAAAAAAACAGTGGTGTAGGAGTGTCTGAAGAGGTGGGCATACTGTGAATTTATGAAGGACCCCCAAATGCAAGTTGAAAAAACTATAAAATTCATATATTACATTAAGGCTATATACAGTACATATGTACAATGTGTAAGAAATATATTGTTTCCATAAAAATAAAAAATAAATGTATATCAGGGTAAGTTTCTTGCTCGCATGGTGTACAGTACACTACTAAGAACCATGGTATGGTAACTTGATGTTAAGTATGTATTTGGAAATGTCCCTCCCCTTACTAAAACAGATAATATGATTGGTTAGCAAATATCCAATTGAGTCTGAAATGAACGTTCTGATTGGTGGATCAACTTAGACGGACTGTCTGTCTTGCCCACGCCATCTGTTGTGCTCCCACCTCCTGCAGCTCTGTGTGCATTTTGAGAGAATCTCTGTACACTTAAAAAAAAAAACACAAACACAATTCACTCAATAGTGCTGTGGCATTGAAAAAGTTCCGGGTCAAAAGCCTACTCGTTGTTCTGGCGGCCATACGTGTCATCAAGTATTTTAGGTGGGCATACGCAAAATCCTAAAAAAAGATAGGTGGGCATTTGCCGTATGCCTGTGTATGCCATAGACTACAAAAAACATAGAAGTAGTCTATATTACTGAAATGCAAAGCCTCCTGAAGTCATACCATAGCTCAGTATGAGGAACAGACCCAAATTACATCGTGAACCAGATCAACTGATAAAAAGAAAGATTCGTTCACAAATCTTACTGATCCGGTTCTCGAGATCAACTCATTGACTCCAGTCCCATCGGTTCTCAAGTTTAAGGAGTAGTTCACCAAAAAATTAAAATTCTCTCATCATTTACTCACCCTTATGCCATTCCAGATGTGTATGAGTTTCATTTTTCAGCTGAAAACAAACAAAGATTTTCAGAAGAATATCTCAGCTCTGTAGGTCCATACAATGCAAGTGAATGGTGACCAGAACTTTGAAGATTTAAAAAGCACATAAAGGCAGCATAAAAGTTATCCATAAAACTCCAGTGGTTAAATCCATATCTTCAGAAGTGATATGATTGGTGTGGGTGAGAAACAGATAAATATTTGAGTCCTTTGAAAAAAAAGTTTAGTTTTTTACAATAAATTCACCTCCCTGTCTTGTAGGTGGTGATATGCACAAAGAATGTGAATCGATAAAAACAAAAGAAGAATATGAAAGTGGAGATATATAGTAAAAAAATGGTTTCAATATTAATCTGTTAAATGAAGTGCAGTATATAGGTAACACATTAAATGCAATAGTTACACTTCATAGGAAGTTAATGTACACATATATTGATGTTCAGAAGTCACACAGGCATAAAATAAAGCTAATGAAGCATTGCCATTATTTTTCCTTTCTGTCTGAAAGTCTTCATATACATCTCTGGGGGTGCTATGGGAACCCTATGACATGCTGTTTTCTGTTCATTAACCCACCAGCTGTTAATTCTCAAGGTAATATCTCACTATGTTGAATTACCATTCTGTCTGCACCTCACAACCACAACGGTGAGTGCCCCATCCTGGGCTTCTGCTTCTCACCTTTTCCAGGTGTTCCTTATGTATTCCTTAACAGAAAATAGAGTTAGTGGGGAAATTGAGTAATATCATTCAATCCTTTGCATTTCCAAATATCCTTGTTTGATTGTTATGCAGGGCATATATTAGTGTATCCAAAATCTGATTACATGCTCATTTCGTGAACATAGTGCAAAACCTACCATAAATTTACAACCCTTCTTTTCTTCCGCACCAGTCATAAATCTCATGATTGACTGTGGATGTGCCCTTATGCAGAAAGCAGGAATGCATAGGCAGAATAGCTCCCTGATGTATCACATTAAAATATGATACACTGCCGTGCTTTGCCAGATTACACTAAATAATTCACTGCCCTTCAGAAAATGAGATGTGCATCTGTGCAGATTATTTACGGCTTTGAAATTATTTTTTTAAATCCCATGGTAAAAATCCAGCTTGGTCGAACT
The DNA here is from genome assembly GCF_019703515.2 of Myxocyprinus asiaticus. Lineage (NCBI taxonomy): Eukaryota > Metazoa > Chordata > Actinopteri > Cypriniformes > Catostomidae > Myxocyprinus > Myxocyprinus asiaticus. The sequence continues at coordinate 15,151,440 of NC_059365.1, forward strand.
AAATAGTGAAATGAAATAGCTGTATGTGAATATGTTTCTACATCTGTCCAAATACAAAAACAGCAAAGTAAGCTTTTTTTCCAAATTGATATATGTCTTCGAATTGGTGTTTGGAATGACTTAAAGTAAAACAAAAAACTGAATATGTAGAATTGCTAAAACACATGTGCTCATTCCTCTTGACCTACCCTTTCTAACATGTGGTATAAATATAATAAACTGCTTCTGATTTTCTCTGCAGTGAACATGCTGAACATTGACATTGAAATACTGCTAAATCTGAAACACACTAATTGGCAATAAGCACATGTATTTATGTCCCAAACATAAATCTGATCAACACTGCAGTCATTTGTGTTCACTCTGAGACATTACAAATTACAAATATATGGTTGTTTTGTGAAAATATGGATCCGTATATTATTATTAATATATGACAACAGTGCAATGTAAGTTTTCCTGTCATTTAAACAGATGTGTATCTTTTTCTCAACAATAGCCAGAGAGTACATACTATTGGGATCTTGCAGCTCACCTAGATAGGTTTGAGGTCAGATAATATGCTTTACAAAACAATAAAGTAGCAACCCTTACACTCCTGAATGGTTGCAGACAGCTGTGTTGGACACAGGAGATATTACAAAGAGAGAAGATAAAATCCCACACATTGCCTTACCTTGCAAGAGATTCAGTATTTATTGAAACAGAATTGATGCATTGTCATGCAACCTTTGTCAGGCATTTAAAAGCATAGAAAGATGGACTAGCAAAGTTTCAATAAAAGTGCCCAATCAGAGAAGATTCTTCAGCAACAAGGTGGCCAGTAACAATAGGGTAGAATGTAATACCTTTACAACCCATGAATTATTTAGCTTTTAAATGCCTTAGAAAGGTCACATGATCAAACCCTTGCTTTTTCAAAGATAGGATCTCTTGCAAGCTACAGCAGTGTACAGGTTTTTTTTTTTTTTTTCTTCTTCTCTCTTCGGGCAGACTGATCACACTGTGATTTCGGCAAAAGGAGGTCAAAAGTTTTGCTGCTGAAATCGGTCTGTGTTTACCAAAGTTTGAATCATTCACTGCTCCTCAGTGGCTGAAGTTGTATGTGTTGCTGAACTTGTGGGCATGTTTAAGTTTCAGTTTCTGGGTGAAATTTCCACAGAGTGGCCCCAAAAGTGAATTTTATTTTTTGTTGTAAATTATTGTTACAAGGAATGACACCGGGAACTGGATTCTTCAAACACTGGTAGAGAACTTTTAATTGACCACTTCTCTGGTTTACGGCTTCACAATAACACATCGGCTTCACACTAAACCATCAGCTTTACACTAACACATCAGCTTTACACTAACACATCAGCTTCACAATAACACATCAGCTTCACAATAACACATCAGCTTCACAGTAAGGCTCTCGACCCAGGCTCTATCACTCGATCTGGCACTGGCATGGTCCTTTTATGCCGCTCTCCCCAATCTCACTACAATTAGAGACAGGTGTTAGTCATAATTTGGCTCAGGTGTATGAACCCTTACCGCTCTCCCTCTCCCGACGGACGCTCGACCATGCCCCCGCTGCCACAATTATGTAATACAGCCAACAGGAATACACATTTCATTATCTCTACCTCAAAACCTAAAACCCCAAAACCAAAAATGTAATTTTTAAAAGAAAATGCAACCTCTGGAATTGCACTCACCATTGTTTATGTGAATGTGATTACTTCCTGGTTCCCATGGAACCAGAACCTGTATCTACCACTTAGTAGCGCCAGATGGAAATACATTCACACTTGAAATTATGCAAAAATGTCTGAGGGGGGGGATGAAGCTTTTCAGTAATCCAGCTAAGTAGGGTTGATTTTAGGGTGAACTTCCGAAAGTAGCATGTCGATTACCCATGTGATCATGTTGCTCAGGATAATATACTTTAAAATACACAATGTGAGAACTAATATTAAGTCACTGAGATTTACCCTTTTTGTTACTAGACATATGTACTGTATGTAATTCTCATAATTTCAGGCCTCCTAGAACTGTATTTTATTTTATAAATATCTTGATATTTTATGTTATCAGTCCTAAAACTGAAAAGACTCAGAGATGAGCAGCTACCACCAATTTTTTTCAGCAACAATAAAAACACAACAATTTACAGGTTTGGCATACCATTGGAGTCATTAATAAAGCGCCTCTAGCTGAGGTCGATTAACCGGGATCACCTGTGGGGGACAATAAAAGTAATAAAGTACTTTTATTTGAACTTCGTTTACACTTGGTATTTCAAGTATCCAACAATACTTCAAATGTTTTCATAAGCAGGGTGCTGCAATGAGAAATGATTTGATACCTGCTGAGTGACTCACATAAATACCTTGTTTGTGTATAATAAATATATTGTTGATGCACTTGTTTTTCATTCGGTAAACTTATATAAATCAGTTACTCAGCACTTGGCATTGAAGCAAACTCTTTTGCATTCAAAGTGATTTGCAATGAAGTAATTGCAGGGACAGCCCCCTCCGGAGCAACATGGGGTTAAGTACCTAGCTCAAGGGCATAATTGTGATAGAGCCGGACTGTGACCTCGCAAACTCACTAGTTCCTAGGTCACCCCTATTAGAGCTTGAACCAGTTTGTTAGACCAAATACTTAACCATGAGGTCATCACAAACACCATTTTTAGCTTTTTATATTTTGAATCAGATCCATTTTTAAAAGTGCTTTCTATTTAAATACAACATTCTATAAATAGCACAAAAAAAGACACCTCAAATCAAATAGATTCAAATGCATTTTGATTCAGAATGGTATTTATATGCACCATACCACCATTTCTTTGTAAAGGCATATTTTTATGAGCAAGATGGCAGTAAAATCAAGATAATTGTTTTGAAGTATGACTATAAAATGTATATCTATAATGCATATAAATAGCATGTATATAAAAAGATCAATACAGTTTCAAATGAAAAACTCTATTTTGCTGATGTTACACGCTCTCACGCTCTAGGATCTGTAGAGGTACATGTTGAACTTCATGTACATGACTGCAGGGATGAGAACATCATTAGTTACTATCTGCCACTATTAACGAGATTTACAATAATTGTTAGACTAATTGATAACCTCATATTATAGACATGCTGCAGGAAATGTGCTGTGACCTAATGAGAGCTCAGGCCAAATAGTTAATTTTATTACATTTTTTAAACAATTACTTAAATATCACAGCAATAGCAGTCTATAAGTGATGCATGTAAAATGCACCTTGATGCTTTTATTTGTATTCCTGGATTTGAACTACTATAATTTTTTTTTTATATATATATATATATATATATTATTGTCATCACTAAATTTAAGTGATTTTAAACTTAGCCTCTTATTTTCTCTTAAAATTCTTATATTTTATTGTATATGTTTTATTGACTTAATCAAAACCAGTTTAATAGATATTATCTAAGCTTTAACCCTCTGTTGTATCACAAAATAAGCATAAACTTTTAAAAAATGTGATTGTTAACAAATATAGTTGAAAAATGCTATACTGTATATTCAATAACTGGCAGAAATCTGTATATCTAAGGTGTTCACACCAATCAGAAAGTCATAGCATGTGAAAATATTTTGCATTTAGTAATGATATTTTATTTTTTTTCATGAAGGACGTGTGATGAGTGTAATCAAGATGAAATTTTGTTTATAATTAATTCTCATAAGACCAGGAGAAAACATGAAATATTAATCAGACACTTCAAAGTTTTTCTTTGTATTTTCTTTTTTCATTGTTTTCTTTTACGCTAATAAAAGGATCTTAAGGGTCTCTTAGACCCCAAACAGAACATGAGGGCAAAATGAAATTTAACAGTGTGTTAAATGAACATTGTGTGAATGGATGTATTCAATGTGATATTTCATTTAAAAAATGCCCCACAAACCTGTAGTTCAATAACAAATTAACATCCTCGAATTCCTGTCCTACTCTTGCTTGTAATCATATTTTAGATGTCCTTGACAGGCAGAGAATTGAATGTGTAAAATCAATCCACTTTCATGTTTATCAGTTATTTCAGATAGGCCTACATTCACTAAAAAAAGTGGATAAAAATTGGCACGGTGGAAAATATTTTACAAGATTTGAGAATGAGAAATCACTAGTCCTGTTTCGAACAGTACTGTATGTGAATTGAGAAATAGTCAAAAGTACAGCCTGACTGTCCTCTCTTAGATTACAGCCCAAAATAGTCCTCTAGCCTAGCATAACATCTGTTTTCATTCGACTTCAAAGACAAAATAATAGCACAAATAAATCAATACCCTCTGCCTGCCAGAATGAAAGTTTGCCACTTTCCCGAGCAGCCCCTGCTAGGATAAGAAGAGGATGCCACCAGACATACAATCTTCAAGTACAAAAACAGCTAAGCTGTTAAGATTGTGATTGGTGTAGCAGCGCAGTATTTAAGCGAATGACTTTATGCGACGAGAAGGGGGTCTGCTGATTTCTCAGTTATACTTTTTTCCAGTGGCCTCAGAGACACAAAGTGTTAAACTGCCCTTATTGACAGTCAACAACACCAGAAAATCCTTTATCCATAAGTAACACGGTTCAAAGATGGATGAAACTGTTGCTTTAGAGTGTGAACATGCTGCTTAACACATGGAGTTTAGAGTTGGGACTAAAGATATTGTTGCTAGGAGACATTAATTGTGCCAAATGAATATTTAAAATTTGAACTGTAAATGCAATGAGTTGAGTCTGCTCTAACGGATAAGTCTCATCTGTGTAGCCATTTGAAATTCAGAATTTCATAATATTTTGTATGTCCCCCTTTTGCTTGAATGACAGCATGCACTCCGTAGTTTTGATCCAAAATGTTCCAAAAGAGCCAGGAAATTTGACCTTTCATTCAAAGGAGTTAACATTGTCAATGTCATTTACTTATTTGATTAATGACCTAGAAATAGTGTAAAACTAAAAACTTTTACATTTTTAAAATCCTAAAAAAATAAAAAAAATACAATAATATATATATACATATATATATATATATATATATATATATATATATATATATATATATATATATATATATATATATACACACCAATCAGACACAACATTAAAACCACCTGCCTAATATTGTGTAGGTCCCCTCGTGCCACCAAAACAGCGCCAACCCGCATCTCAGAATAGCATTCTGAGATGTTATTCTTCTCACAACAATTGTACAGAGTGTTTATCTGAGTTGCCGTAGACTTTGTCAGTTCGAATCTGTCTGGCCATTCTCTGCTGACCTCTCTCATCGACAAGGTATTTCCGTCCACAGAACTGCAGCTCACTGGATGTTTTTTGTTTTTGGCACCATTCTGAGTAAATTTTAGAGACAATTGTGCGTGAAAATCCCAGGAGATCAGCAGTTACAGAAATACTCAAACCAGCCGTCTAGCACCAACAATCATTCCACGCTCCAAATCACAGAGTTAAATTTTTTTCCCCATTCTGATGGTTGATGTGAACATTAACTGAAATTCCTGACCCTATCTGCACGAATTTAATGCACTGCACTGCTGCCAAACGATTGGTTGATTAGATAATCGCATGGATGATTGTTGGTGCTAGACGGCTGGTTTGAGTATTTCTGTAACTGCTGATCTCCTGGGATTTTCACGCACAATGGTCTCTAAAATTTACTCAGAATGGTGCGAAAAACAAAAAACAACCAGTGAGGGGCAGTTCTGTGGATGGAAATGCCTTGTTGATGAGAGAGATGAAAGAATGACCAGAATGCTATTCTGAGATGTGGGTTGGTGCTGTTTTGGTGGCACGAGGGGCCCCTACACAATATTTGGCAGGTGGTTTTAATGTAGTGGCTAATTGGTGTGTGTGTGTGTGTGTGTGTGTGTGTATATATATATATATATATATATATATATATATATATATATATATATATATATATATATATATATATACAGGGTTGGGAGGGTTACTTTTGAAATGTATTCCACTACAGATTACAGAATACATGCTGTAAAATGTAATTTGTAATGTATTCTGTTAGATTACTCAAGGTCAGTAACGTATTCTAAACACTTCTTGAGAACTTCTTCAGCACTGGTAGATTTTTTCACTTGTTTTGACTATAAAACTCTGCCAGTACAGTAAGACAAAATACACATGTTAAAAATACTTTCTCTGAAAAACCTAAATATCTTATGCAGTGTTGTTTTTAAAACAAGATAAATCAAATTGATCTTGTTTTAAGGATTTTTAGATATTTTTACAGGAAAATAATACATAAATTATCATCAAGAATAAAATGTTTGCCCTAATATCAAAGGTCTTACTAGAAAAAAAAGAAATTATGATCCAACGCGAATTTTCTTGATAAAAAAAGATAATCGTGCCTGGTAACGTGCATGTGAAATGGCTAGAAATAGCATTTTAGCTTAGCGTAAAGCTGACAATTTACACAAGGTTTATTTCTATTTCTTCTGCTCCAAACTTACTTCAAACTTACTTCTCTGTCTGCTCGTATGAACGTAACACATCATAAGAAAGTGTTTCACCGCTGTTCAAATGCACTTTGGATTGCATAATTTATATGTATAAATGTTTTCCATCTGAAAGGACTAAATATTAAATTAAACAAATGAAAATAAAATGCAAAGTAATCACTTCAGTAATCAAAATACTTTTTGAATGTAACTGTATTCTAATTACCAATGATTTAAATTGTAACTGTAGTGGAATACAGTTACTTATATTTTGTATTTTAAATACATTACATGTATTCCGTTACTCCCCAACACTGTATATGTATATGTGTGTGTGTGTGTGTGTGTGTGTGTGTTATATATATATATATATATATATATATATATATATATATATATATATATATATATATATATATATAGGATAGGATGACAACTTTGAAACAGTATGTCAGCAGATACAACGAGAAACTGACTATTTTTGTGGCCATTTCTAAGGGGAAAAATCTTTATTAGTCCAAACACGTTTAGTTCTGACACCCTCACCCAATGGACACAAGAGGTGTCACTGTTCCTAACTGCAGTGCAACATTTCTATTTGATGATGCCTGACAATAATATTATGAGACCTCAAATAACCTGTGCATAGTCAATGCCAAAAAGAAATTTTATGAATTTCATTCACTTTCATTTTAATGTCAATATGCAGAATTCTATAGGCGTTGATTTTTTAACACAAAATTAAAAATTAGAGGATTATAGGACAGAATAGTGTGGTGTTTACTTGGTTTTGTCATCCAATTACAAGAAGGCCAGGAGATTAATCACGGTCATAGAGGTGAAACATTTGTAAAGTTTGCAATGTGAGACTTGTTGACAGAGCAACCGGAAAGGCTGTCTAAAGATGGATAAGACTCATTTCAAGTTACCCTGCTCATTGAACAAGACACAAAATTTGATTCTTAAATTTGACTAGATATTTTTGTAGGGACCTTAAAGTCAAGGTACCATACACTATTTTTCTTAATCTTGGAAGAAGCCTTTAAACAAATGTCTGTGGCCAACACCATTTACAGAGAAATCTTTCCAAATTGGTTTAATTGAAGGTTTAAAATCCATCAGTAATGCAACAAATCCTCTATACAGGTTGGAGAACATTGTATAACAAACCATTTCAAATCATTCCAATTCAAATTTTGTTTCTGATGTTAAAAAAGTTATATATGCATATGCATATTTTTATGGACTTTATGTCACCTTGCATAGCACTGTGAGAATTATTAATATCTGTGATGGCCCATTCTGGAAATGGACTTTTTTTTATTTTATTTTTTTTTTAAAAGCCTTGCATGCTCTCATCTTTCAGTCAGAGTAGCTTGGCTTAATACATAATTTCTCAGAATTGCATTAGAAGTAATACTCAATAACCAGTCATATAATGAATTGTTTATAAGGGCAATGCAGATGTCCCTGACAACCTTAAGAGATGTGTTTCATTATTGAAGCCCTGGCAGTGAACAATATGACCCTGTGTTGCATATCCAGTGTATCATTCTCTTTGCAGGTTGTCATCCACTGGTTTTGTGATAGCAATTGTTGGATTAAATATTGAAGATAGAAATGTATATGTTTTCAACAATCTCCAGCTCCACACACTGTGTGAATTTGCTTAAAAGTCCCCTAAATCAAGACAAAAATAAGGTAAATAAGGGAAATTATAATATAATAACATGTATATTATAATGATAATTTTCTGCATCATGACAGCTATATAAAAAAATAAAATAAAATAAAATAAAATCTGCCATTAAAAGAATATCACATATTGCCACAGCTAGCTCACGGGATATTAGGTTAAATAGGGTCACATTCAAAATCTCATCTGCCACTCTTCACAACATGACAGTTTAAGAAGTTTTTCTATTATTATTTTTTAGAATATGTTTTATGTTTTTTTAAGAATATGTGATATCATTTACACTTATGCATTTGGCAGATGCTTTTATCCAAAGCAACTTACAGTGCCTTTATTACAGGGACAATCCCCCTGGAGCAACCTAGAATTAAGTACCTTGCTCAAGGACACAATGGTTGTGGCTGTGGGGATTGAACCAACAACCTTTTACCTACCAGTTCAGTGCTTTAGTCCACTATGCCACCACCACTCCTTATATATGAAAGAAAGCATATCAAGTGAACTTTTAAGAAACATCCATATTGTTTATGATAGAACTATAATAATTAGAATTAAAATGTAGAACTATGAATAAACATTTTCACATTAAAAAATAGAAACCTGTCATATCATTTACTGACTGCTGTCAAACATTTCAAATAAAATAAATAAATAAATAAATAAAAACCTTAATGTCCGTGTCAGATATAATTTTCTTACCTGAACAATTTCAGAAGCTTGTCTCACCTCTCTGTCTAAACTGTTGACTTGGTCACTGATCTTTTCTTTTTATTTTATTAATTTCTAAAATAGATATGCCAAAAACATCACCATTACCATTAATCTAAATTCAATATAATAGCCAAACAAAAAACATGGAAAATCAAAGAAAAATATAATTGTTTACATGTAATTACATTAGATTATTGTTGTCACAAACATTACTCTACAAAATAAATCCTGAATGTCAGTCCCCTTTAGTTTTTCGGCTGGTGGTTGTACATGAGACATTATTGGTCATTCAGTGTTTCAGTGAAAAAAGACAAACAGTAAAGAGGTCAGAGATTTAAAACTAGCTAAAAGTTACCAAAAAGTACAAAAAAAAAAAAAAGGATCTGTTTAACAACATTAACTTACAATAGTTAAAGATAACTTCTCTGTTTGCTTACATTTGGTTGGGCTCATTAATATTAATCATGTTGTCTGTGTTCACTCAAACTGAATTGCTGAATCAAAATGTGGACTGTGACATGTGAGCACTAGCCAATGGGATTATTGCTCTTGATTTAGTTCCGCCCATTGACTAAGGAACCAGCCGGTCAGAGGTGGGTGGAGTACCCAAAATCTTTACTCAAGTAAAAGTAGTAAAGTAAAAAAAACTACTCGAGTAAGAGTAAGAAATTATCCAATTAAAAGAATACTCATGTAGTGAGTAAGTAGTTACTTCCACATAAAGCATAATGGACGATTACTCCACAGTATTCCATTACATAATACATATTTAACATGTATTACAGAATAATAATAATAACAATAATTAAAATTATTAAATATAACTATTGTTATTATTATTATTATTGATTGAAATGGTCATCATATACCCTCATGTTGTTTCAAAACATATGACTTTATCAATGCAACACAATTAAAGAGATGTCAGATAGAATGCAATAGCTGTATAGTCATCATTTACTGTCACTGTATGTTTCTTTGCTCCATATTTTAAAAAGGAATGGTGACTGAGACTGTCAGTCTCTAACATTATGTCTAATATCTTTTTTGGGTTACATAAAATGTACAAAGTCACACAGATTTGGAACAACAAGAGAGTGGGAAATTATGACAGAACATTCATTTATGGTTGAACTATCACTTTAATGATGCTTGTCAGATTTGGACGAATCTGTCAATTAGAAGAATATTTTGGAAACCAGTTTCTAGTAATATGTATAGTTATGTTTATGTATAGTTTAATTTGACACAGCCACATAAAAATGGTATGTTTATGACGTGACGCAACCAAAGTGAGACGCTCCAAAAGTGTCCGCCTGACACAGGTATACTTAGAAAAGCCCTTATAATAAGTCTACCTTGGACAGAATGACAAATTCAATTGCAAAATGGATTGCAGTGAGCTGTAGGCCAATGATTAGCTAATGTTAAATAATATGGAAATAAACAATATACTGGATTCTAAAGCCAAATTGTTTTTTGCTTATCAAAGCTTTACTCATCTGCTACAATTATGCCTTGCATTTTAATTAACAGTAATTAATTCAATCACAATTTTAATCAATTGACAGCCCTAATTTAAACACCATATTACTCAGGGCTCCAGACTAAAAAAATGACTTAGGAGCCATTGGCTCCTAAACTGAAACATTAAGGAGCCCAATGGCTGTTTTTATTCTCCAAAACACAGAATTGCTCGATTTAGATTGCTGTACAGAAACAAGTTAGAAAGCCGAAGAAAAGTACGACAGCTGATAATCCATTAATCGAAGGTTTAATAAACTGTATATATAGTTGAGAAAATAAGTTTGCATTCCCTTTTGTCTCATAAATGTTCACACCCCTTTCATAATTTATATAAATATAAAATATAATTTTTTTATTGAATGGGAATAAATGGGAGACCACAGCAAATCTTATTTTCACTTACCCATTTGCTCCAAGAGCAAAAGAAAAAATCCACTATTAAATTTGAATGACTTTCCAGAAGAGAAAAAAATAGAGAGCGGTGGATGAGACAGTCAGATGGGAGAAGATGCCAAATTTACTGTCACACTCTCATCAGCTGTAATCGAAATCCCCTCGCAGCTGGGGTAATTATTTTTTTTTAACTAATTCCAGGGTAATATAACACGAAGCATAATGTTATAAACTTACACTCAATATAAAAATAATTAAAAAATCATATAAAAAATTTGCTAGATTTACGCTGCTAAATAAGGCGGAAACACATCATCAGTCTGTGAAAAAGGTCTATTGTCAAAAGCTTATATATATATATATATATATATATATATATATATATATATATATATATATATATATATATATATAAAACAGTTAGTTCCGGTCCTCAAATCTGATTGGAAGAGAGAGGTTCCACGAACACTGATGGTCTGCATCAGCACTTGGAGGCTTCACTGTGTGTATATCACTCCGCTTGTGTTCGTGCTGTTCTAAACTAAAGTGTAAGAGCAGTGCATATGTGTTAAGAGCTACTGTTTATCTTTTTTTGACATTACATATGTTAGCCAGCAGGTGGTGGCAAAAGATCATTTTTGTGTGAAATATGAGCCAGTTGGTGACGTGAAGTGAGTCCGCGTCAGCCAGTGTTTATCATACAACAGCACTCCGTGATCACTACTACACTACAAAAGCTAGGAAATAGCTTTAAACGGCTTTAAACGAACAACTTCAGCATTACTGCACATCACAGCTGAGAGACACAACAGACTGATTGATTACAGAACTCAAGGCGCTTACCTCTTACCGGAATTTACACATTGGATACATACTGTTTAAAATGGCGGAGGACATTGCGGTTTCTATTGTGAATGACTCTAGCGCACCGGCTACCGCGAAATAGAGAGGAATACCCCAACTTGGACAGCTATTTTACCACTGAAAAAGCTGATCTTCAGAAAGCTGACAGCATCTCTGCTTGGGAGTAGCAATAGGTGATCGCACACGCTCTCTCTCTCTCTCTCTCTCTCTCTCTCTATCTCTCTCACACACACACACACACACACACAGACACACACACATCAATCCTTGTTTATCCAATAACTTGTCAGAAACAGCACAAGCCCTGATGCTATTTCTGAAGTGACATTTTTGAATTACTAACGAAGGTTTGGACACATCATTTGTTTTGAACCAGCAACAGCAGATTCTGATCCGTTGCGTAAGAAAGTAGTTCCATGCACAAATGCGTTTTTATGACCGTACTCAGTTTTTCCAGTTTTTTTTTTTATTTACTTGTTCATTGAACTGTTGTATATAAGCAAAATCACACTCGCAATCATGCTATATGGCCCTAAATCAGTACTGCTGTGATTACCTACGGCACTCGCCTGCGGCCGGATCACAGCAGTGCGGATGTAGGGCAATATCGCGCTCTTGCTCGTGTGATATTGCATATATATATATATATATATATATATATATATATATATATATATATATATATATATATATATATATATACACACACACACACTACTGGTCAAAACATTTGAAACGCTTGACTGAAATTTTTCTCATGATCTTAATCTTTTGATCTGAAGGCGTATGCTCAAATGTTTGAAATTAGTTTTGTAGACAAAAATATATTTGTGCCACCATTTTAATTTATTTCCTTATAAAACTAAAATTTAATAAAAAAAATAAATAAATAATAATAATAATAAAAATAAAAAATAAAATGTTTTTGAAATTGATGACTTGGACCAAATATTAAAGAAAAGCAGCCAATAAGTGCCCAACATAGATGGGAACTCCTTCAATACTGTTTAAAAAGCATCCCAGGGTGATACCTCAAGAAGTTGGTTGAGAAAATATCAAGAGTACATGTCTGCAAATTCTAGGCAAAGGGTGACTACTTTGAAGATGCTAAAATATAACACAGTTTTGATTTATTTTGGATTTTGTTTAGTCACAACATAATTCCCATAGTTCCATTTATGTTATTCCATAGTTTTGATGACTTTACTATTATTCTAAAATGTAAAATAAAATGTAATATATATATATATATATATATATATATATATATATATATATATATATATATATATATATATATATATATATATATATATATAAAGAATGAGTAAGTGTTTCAAAACTTTTGACCGGTAGTGTGTGTGTGTGTGTATATATATATATATATATATATATATATATATATATATATATATATATATATATATATAAATTATTGTAAGTACTGTCACTGGATGACCCAGACACAGAGACTACATAAGTGCAAATTGAATGAAATCCCAGATGCAGTTTATTGTGCTACTCCAATCCCAATCTATAATTACCAGAAGAAAAAAAGTGGTACACAATATGGGACTTTCCATTATAAAGAAGCCCAAAATACACATGGGACTCTTATTTTGAAATGTATGCACTCCCAATTGTAAGCAAACTGACAGCTGATTCGCTGAGAAAGTGAATCTGATTCAAATTGCTAATGGTAACCTGAGTTCCTGAGTTCAAATCCTCAGTTCTTTTCGGGTGATTCATGAAAAAGACCCAATTCAAAAGAGTAATTTGGTCACAACTCTCGCGTTGGGTTTGTTGTTGCGTGTGGTGCAGCGAGCTCATCAGAAACAGAACAGGTGATAAGCAGCGCAAGACACACTGGTTGTGCGCGCTGTAAAGATGTATTCGATTCCCAGTGTTGGGAGGGTTATTTTTGAAATGAATTCCACTACAGATTACAGAATACATGCTGAAAAATGTAATTTGTAACGTATTCAGTTAGATTACTCAAGGTCAGTAACGTATTCAGTACTTTGGATTACTTCTTCAGCACTGCTAGATTGTTTCACTTGTTTTGACTATAAATACTCTGTTAAAAATACATTCTCTGAAAAACCTAAATATCTCATGCAGTGTTGTTTCTAAAACAAGATAAATCACATTGAACTTGTTTTAAGGATTTTTAGATATTATTACAAGAAAACGTCCTGGTTACTTTCGTAACCTCCATTCCCTGATGGAAGGAACGAGAAGTTGTGTCGATGTAGTGACACTAGGGGTCACGCTTGAGAGCCCTAAACACCTCTGCTTTTTTTTAAAAAAAGGCCAAGGAGAATTGGCGAGTGGAATTTGCATGCCATTCCCCTGGACATATGGATATAAAAGGAGCTAGTATGCAACCACTCATTCAGCTTTTGTGCTGAGGAGCTGAGACCAGGTCCCAGCCATTTCAACGGGTAGTTCAGCATTGTGGTAAGAGGGACACAACGTCTCGTTCCCTCCATCAGGGAATGGAGGTTACGAAAGTAACCAGGACGTTCCCTATCTGTCACTCACTCAACGTTGTGTCGATGTAGTAACACTAGGGGTCCCCATACAAAATGCCACAACTATCTGAACTGTGTTAGGTGAACAGGCAGTGTGTGACGGGCAGACCGCTGTGTGCCTCGTAGCCAGCACACCAGGCCATCACGTAACCTCCCTCAATGCTCTTATGAGCGTCGAACGGTCCATCAGGAACAAGACGACTGCCCAACTATAGGGACAGGCTAGCCCAGCTGAGGACTCTTTCCCTCTCTTTTCTCCCCAAAAAGAGTGGAATTTGTTAACTGACTGGGAGCCATAAACGTCTGCGTCGGGGGCTCCCAAGGGGAAGACACCGTGGAGACCACACCCCGCCCAAAAAAAAGGGGGGGGGGGTATTTTGAGTGGAATAAGTCATATGGTCTTACCGAGTCTTGTCGGAAGTATATCATGTGGAGAAGTCCCGTGGTAGGTCCTACCCGAAAGGGGAAGGAGTTTCTACAGAGCAGGCGACTGGGGGCAGAGGGGCCTCTGCCCAAGGAAGATGCAGTTTGCCGACAGGGAAACGATTTGGCGGAAGATATCGCATGGGGTCACCTTCAGGGAACCAGCACATGTGGAGCACCTACCTCAGTACCGAGGCTCATTAGTGAACATACTGGGCCGGTCAGTGAGTTTCTCTGCAAACTCAACTGCCAGAGGGCTAAGGAGGAAAGTAATCCAGGGATTGCAGTCTGTGAACACGACTGGGAGTCAAGAGCGCACGTCTTCACCTCAAGGGAGAGGAAAGGCGCTATGCACAAGCGGTACACCCGGCCAGTTGTCCCGGAACTTACCTGCTCATGCCTGACAATACACGTGATGAGACTGGCTCAACCTGGAGATTGTATAACCCTGCAAAGGTGTTGGGTGTTGTCCAGCCCGCTGCTCTGCAGATGTCTGCCAAAGAGGCGCCACTGACCAGGGCCAAGGAGGCCACCACACTTCTGGTGGAGTGGGCTCGTAACTCCGCAGGGGATGGCACATCCTGATACGCCATCGCGATGGCATCAAAGACCCAGTGGGCGATCCTCTATTTGGAGACAGCGCTTCCTTTCTGCTGTCCACCAAAGCAGACAAAGAGCTGCTCGGAGCTTCTAAGGCTCTGCGTGTGATCCAAATAGATGCGTAAAGCTCACACCGGACACAGTAACACCAAGGCTGGGTCTGCTTCCTCCTGGGGCAGCGCTTGCAGGTTCACCACCTGATCCCTAAAAGGGGTCGTGGGAACCTTGGGCACATAGCCCGGTCGGGGTCTCAGGATCACGTGAGAGTAACCCAGACCGAACTCCAGGCACGATTTGCTGACATAGAACACCTGCAGGTCCCCTACCCTTTTGATGGAAGTGAGCTCAGACAGGAGGGAAGTCTTCAAAGAGAGTGCCTTAAGCTCAGCTGACTCCAAGGGCTCAAAGGGAGCTCTCTGTAGACCTCGAAGGACTACGCGATGTGTCCCATGGTGCCATGCCCATCTTGGGACTCAAGTCTGAAGCGGTCTCATATGCATCAACCCGAGCGGTGTGGCCGCTGCTGAGGATGCCATATGCCTCATGAAGATGTGAGGGGACAAGGACAGGCCGAAAGGGAGGACCTTGTACTGGTATGCCTGACCTTCAAAGGCAAACTGAAGGAAGGGTCTGTGTCGAGGTAAGACCGAGACATGGAAGTACACGTCCTTCAGTTCTACCACCGCGAACCAATCTTGATGCCAGAAGCTCGCTAGAATGCGTTTTTGCATCAGCATCTTGAACGGGAGTCTGAGCAAAGCCCGGTTCAGTACTCACAGGTCCAGGATTGGTCACAACCAACTGCCTTTCTTCGGTACGATGAAGTAAGGGCTGTAGAATCGGCTGGAGGGACAGGCTCTATCGCGCCCTTGCACAGAAGGGTAGCGATGTTCTCACCCTTCACCGAGGTGAAGCGGACACCGCTGAACCTGGGCGGGTGCCTGGCAAACTGAATCGTGTAGCCGAGTCGGACGGTCCGGTTCGGCCATCACGACGGGTTGGAAAGCGCGAGCCACGCGCCCAAACTCCGGGCGAGGGGGACCAAGGGAATGATCACATCGGATGTACTGACAGGTGGGGCCTCGTGGTGGTGCGAAGCTCGAGGTGCCACATCGAGGGGATTCAAGCCCCGTGGCCGTGCTGAGTCCAGGAACATCGAAGCACTTACCTGGCTCCTGCCGCCCACCACAAGATTGGCCGAGGAAGGGGGAGGAGGAGTCTCATCCCCGCAGTCCACCAGACCCAATCCCGTGTGGGCGTGTTTGTGCCACAGCTAGGCAAAAAGGGGCGGGGGGACCGCCGCTGGAGCGGCATACCTGCAAAGATGGGACGGTGGTCCTGACGACGGCCGTGTGCACCTGACATGTGACCCAGGGAACAAGAAAACCGCTCTTTTGTTGAATTTTTGGGTACCGCAGCCTCTTGAACATGCGGCGACATTAAATGAAAATGAAACAAAAGATTCTCCTCTCGGCCCTCCACCGGGGGATGGAGTGGTCTGCTCACCAGCTCCAGAGAAGCGGGTCTCCTTGCCCCTGGGTCACCTGTCTCAGGGGCGCTTTGAAGCCTTCCTCAGGTTCTTAGCGGCCGGCCGTGAGACAGGTGGCGTCTGCTTACTGCATTGGACTCCATGCCGGGGCCGGGCGTAAAGCTGACAATTTACACAAGG
Source organism: Myxocyprinus asiaticus (assembly GCF_019703515.2). NCBI lineage: Eukaryota > Metazoa > Chordata > Actinopteri > Cypriniformes > Catostomidae > Myxocyprinus > Myxocyprinus asiaticus. The sequence continues at coordinate 15,168,358 of NC_059365.1, forward strand.
TTTATTTCTATTACTTCTGCTCCAAACTTACATCAAACTTTCTTCTCTGTCTGCTCGTATGAATGTAATGCATCATAAGAAAGTGTTTCACTGCTGTTCAAATGCACTTTGGATCACATAATTTATATGTATAAATGTTTTCCATCTGAAAGGACTAAATATAAAATGAAACAAATGACAATTAAATGCAAAGTAATCTCTTCAGTAATCAAAATACTTTTTGAATGTAACTGTATTCTAATTACCAATGATTTAAATTGTAACTGTAGTGGAATATAGTTACTTATATTTTGTATTTTAAATACTTAATCCCGTTACATGTGTTCTGTTACTCCCCAACTCTGTCGATACCTCACAAGATGATGTTTGACGAAACTGCATACGAACCCCCCCCCCCCCACCCAGTGGTGACTAGATTTTAAATTATTGTCGCAATCAATTATTTTTGGTCACATTTGTGACCATTTTAGTCGCAGTCTATAGCCCTGTTACTGTAGTTAAAACATTGTTAGTTGCACCAAACCTATTGTTTCCGCCCAAAAACATAATAATTTTTATTAGTAGTATTATAGAAAATATTAAGAGAGGAGATAGGAAACAGAATGGGAAAAACACAGAATTGAACCCGGTTCAAAAAGGCACAGTCTCACTGGTCTTATGCCTCACATCACTGAAATAACACCAATAGACTACTGGGGTGCAAATAGATGCGCTGTGTGGCAGGTGTTATTTACATCTGGGTGCAGATATTCACTCCGATTATTAAGACAGCTTACTTTATTGTGAAAAATTACATTCACTCTACATGATGTGTTTTCTTTCCATGCACACTAAATAACTAAATGCTTTCCATAACTAAATGGTTGGCTGTACACAGCAATGGCTGATTGGAAAGTATTGCAGGTTATGTATCCCCATCCAGTACAAGGCATTGTTTGTACATGCCAGAAAGGTGGGTGTCACACAATGATGTCCAATAGAGATCTAGGTGTTATAAATGTATAGCAGGTTTTTTTCCCCCAAAAGTGTTACATTACATAAAATTCATTCTGTTGAAGTATTCTTACTGATTGCACCTTAATTTTCAGCAACTGCAACATTTCAGACAATTTTACCTAGTCAATATACGTCACATTGATTATTATGCAATCCAGAATGGGAACCAGCCAAAAAATGACTTAAGTGTATTTGAACTGTGATAAATAAAAAACATCATGCAACTTCATGTTGTTCAAGCAATTATTTACTCTCTGGAAAGTTTAGGAACTATAAACATTTTAACTTTTTAACTTTGAAAAGTGAATAAACGCAAAAGTAAACCTGCCAAACAAGTGGTGGAGCTCAGGATGGAGGAGAGTGTTAAGTGCAGCTTGTTTCCATGCAATGGAAAGGCACCTAAGGCAATGAATAAATGGAGGACTTAAGTAGAACCGCTCTGATAATAGTCTGAATTGTATTGGTAGACATGATCATGATCAGCTGAGCATCAGACTCTACTTCATCTTATATGGGCATTATTTAAAATGGACTAAGAATTATTATTGTGTCCTGTTCATGTGTCCTATTTTTACAGAACAATCCACTTGAGACAGTGTATAACAAATATAGCTCTCTTCATCAAAGATGAGCCTTTTCAACAAAGACAGGACTGTGATAGTCATTTTGTTCTCGAAGCAACAAAAGTAGAAAGACTAAAATAAATGTGCTATGAACCAATACAAGAGAAGTTAGACTATGCATTTTGGTATCTTTATTCTGTGCAAAGTGTATACAAAAAGCATCAAAGTGTTGAATTTTATAACATCAACTGAAACCGCTGACAATAAAGTATGTTCAAAGAATATACATCTGTAGATGGTTCTTTTTTTTTTTTTTTTTTTTTTTTTTTTTTTTTTTTGCAGCAATATGTTAAGAAAATATCAATGTGAGTATATAACTCAATGTGACACACAACATGAAAAAGAGGTTTTCAAATTGTGTGTCCCTTGAATGCAGTCTCAAGGATGCTGGAATCTTCCTCACGCACATTAGCAGAATATCATCTACCTTTTTAAAACCGCAGAGACACAGTGGTACACTCTATGTAACTCCAAGGTCGGCGCATACAATCTATCAAACAACATCCCTTGACCATCCAGTCTATAACATTTAGAGAGACAGCACACATATACATGCTTCACAGGAAAGTCGTCAATGAAGAATGAAAGAGCAAATACAAAGTCTTAAGAAAACTGAAACTTGAAGCTCACATCTTAGACTCTGTTGTTTAATCCTACAATACACAGTCTACAGTTCTGTTGCCCTAAGAGGTAAATAAAAGAAACAACCAAACTGTTCTTCAGTCAAACCCCTATCACCTAAAACATTTACTTATGTAAGGCTGTCATGCTAATACATCTGAATATCACAACATCTCCACAGATTGTTATTTCACTTATGAAATCATTTTATTTCTTATTGTATGACTAATTTGATAAGACCAATTTCATAAAACCACGTAAAAATTATACATTTGTATTCAGTTTAATTCAGCACTGGTGTTTTACCATAATCTTACAACTCCCATAACACGATCATAGGGAACATCGACATATCGCTTCCGAAAGTCCATGTGCCCTGAAAGCATGACCATTTTGCCAAATTACTGACAAGCGCCATTTTTCCATCAGTTCAATTCAAAGCAACCTCTGAGTCACAAGTTTTGGTCTCGTGAAAACCAGGAAGTAATCATGTTCACAGTTTTACTCCACTGATGGTTAGATTTACAGTAAGGCTGGGCTTTGGGATTGGATGTAGAGTTAATGAAATATGCTGTAAAATTCATGTTGACTGTATTACATAATTTATAACTAAAAATACAACTCACTTTTGGCGCCACTGTGTGGACTTTTTACAACACTTCCAGCTTTGGCCACTGTGGGGCGTTGATTCATATATCGGTAAGTAAAGACCGATTTCAGCAAAAAATTCTTAACTCTTTAAAGCCTGAGCCCGAAAAATTCTGAAAAATCCATTCTGTGCCAGAATATGAAATTCATATCCATTTTCATATTACATTCATATTCATATAACATCACACACCTGAACTTTATATACCATATTCAAGAGAAGGGCTTTCAAATGATATAAATATATGTATGATTATTTAAGGATTTAATCATCCTTTATCAATAAGATTTCACACAGCAATCAGACAACTACATTTTCAGCCATTTTAATTACAAGCTAGAGGGAAACTTAGAGTGTATGAAATATACATAATTTTGTGGGCAATGTAGAATAGCAGACAGATTAGAAATATAATCTATTGTTTAAAAGTTATGACCATTTGAGTGATTAGTGGGAAAACGGAATAAAACAAACATTTAGAATGTTAAGATATATTTGACATGACCACTCCTCAAATACTCTTTTTGAACACTTGTAATAATAAATCGAGATTGCATCTGAAATTGAAGGACACAAACACTGAAATATACATTTTATGTGTTCAATAAAACACACTTTATTTAATTTGAACATTAGAATTACACACGAATTACACAGCAAAACACACAAAATCAAACTTTCGAACTATCTACAGTAAATGCATTTTTAATAAAGATTGTAGGAACAGAATATATATAAATTCATAAATACTCAATAACTGCAATACCTGTGGAGATAAGAGAGGGAGAAAAGAGGGGAGGGGGAGGACAACACCAGTAAATACAGCCCAACCTAGGCCTCTTCGCAAAACTGGTCACACTCAGCTAAGTGCCAAGACTGAAAACAGTTCCTATCGCGAACCAAGCAAAGTCTTTTGCCATTACATACCGGCACAAAACAAGCTACTTTAGTTTTATTTTCAGTCCTACTTTTCTGATAGCATAGCCAACATCTCTTAGAGGACTCTTCAAATTAAGGACATGGGCTGTATGGAGTGATGACGAAGGAGGGACTACAGACTTTAGTGTATGCAAAGAGAAACTTGTGTGAATATCGATACCTCCCAGCTGACAAGCCAGGTATTCTCTGAAATTTATCTGGGTTAAGTTCACCGGTCTACGCTCATCCCTTGGTACCGCATGAATGTGTTGACATTCCTTAAACAATATGAAACTATTGACGACGGCAATGTCTGTGAAGTGGAAAAAAAAGAGTTTTTTGTAGGACGTCATAAGATTTTATCATTTGGTCTGACCTATCAACACCGCCCATGTTCCCTATCTGTCACGTTCCCTATCTGTCACTCACTCGACGTTGTGTCGATGAAGTGACACTAGGGGTCACTCTTGGGAGCCCCAAACACTTCTGCTTTTTGAAAAAAGGCCAATGGGAATTGGCGAGTGGAATTTGCATGCCACTCCCCCGGACATACGGGTATAAAAGAAGCTGGTATGCAACCACTCATTCAGTTTTTCTCTTCGGAGCCGTGCGATTGCATTCAGTGCACTGAATTCAATTCTCCCTACCGATCACCTCAAACTGCTGGATTTTATGGCTCATTTCAGCGGCTTCTCCCCCTCTGCACCCGTGGAGTGGAGAGAACGCCCCTGGGCGCTTTGGCAGAACAACAAAAAGAGTATATTCTAAAAAGAGTATATTTTAGATTCTAAAAGAGTGGCACACACGGAACATCTTTTTAAAGATGCCTTTCCGTTTGTGTGTTATTCCTGGTTGCGGTCATTATCTCTCTGCTTCTGAAGGCCACAATCACTGTCTTACATGTCTGGGCGCTGCCCAGCGGAGACTTCATTCATGGATGGGTCTTGTCCTCATTGCGAGAACATGACCATGGCAACGTTGCGGTCGCAGCTTGCCTTCATAAGAAAGCAAGCCACCCCAGCAGCTCCCTACCTCAGTCCTTCTACCTACGGGTATGAGGCCGCGTCGGTTAGCACTGGGGGTAATTTAGGGACTCCAATGGGACCACCTCTGCCGGGTAACCCCCCACGGACCTCCCATTCCTCAGCTCTTGGATGAGACCGCCGGCGAGTTTGACCTCTTATTCTGGGCCCGGGAAGACGATGAGCTATTGAGCGCAGCATCGGAGAGCGGGTTCGTCCACTCTGAAGCGGCGGCTTCGGCTGGGCTTCCCCTTCGGTTGTGGTCGTCCAGTCTCAGACTGGCACGGAGATGACGGACATGCTTTCCCGGGCAGCCGTGAGCATCGGGTAGAGTGGAACCCTCCACTCTCCCCTGAACCTCGCGGCTCGATGATTGGTTTCTGGGCCCAGAGCGCCACTCACGGCTGCGCCCCACCCCGTCCCGGTTCCTTTCTTCCCGGAAATGCATGAGGAGCGGACAAGATCGTGGGGTGCACCTTTTACTACCCGGTCCTGATCTTTCAGCTTCCCCGCTCTCACCACCCTTTATGGTGGGATGGCCAAGGGGTATTCAGTGATTCCCCAGGTGGATAAGGTGCTCGCGGTGCCCTTGTGCCCGCAGAGCGCCACCACCTGGCATGGGCGCCTGAAGCTCCCTTCCAGGATCTGTAGGTTTATGTCATCTCTGATGGCTAAGGCCTACGGTGCCGCTGGACAAGCCGCCTCCGCCCTGCACACCATGGCTCTCCTGCAGGTACACCAAGCCAAGGCACTAAAAGAGCTGCATGAGTGTAGTTCTGACCCGGGATTGATGCAGAAACTGCGCTCGGCGACCGACCTCGCTCTCAGGGCAACGAAGGTCATGGCGTGGTCTCTCAGGCAGGCGATGTCCACCCTGGTGGTCCAGGAATGCCACCTTTGTCTCAACCTGGTCGGTTCCTTGATGCCTCCATCTCCCAGGTTGGCCTGTTCGGCGACACCGTTGAGGACTTTGCCCAGCAGTTCTCGGCGGTGAAGCAGCAGACGGAGGCCATTCAACACATCCTGCCCCAGCGCGGCTCAAGACCCCGCACCCCGTCTGCTCGTCGCCAAGGGCATCCTCTTACAGCAACAGCACCGGCTCCGCCGCAGCCCACCCCCAAGCCCGGCCCCGGCATGGAGCCCACTACAGGAAGCAGATGCCATCCGTCTCACGGCCGGCTGCCAAGAACCCTAGGAAGGCTTCAAAGTGCCCCTAAGACGGGTGACCCAGGGACGAGGGGACCTGCTTCTACGGAGCTGGTAGACAGACCACTCCATCCCCCAGTGGAGGGCCTGGAGCAGAATCTTTTGTTTCATTTTTCGCCGCCCAAATCTTCAACAAAAGAGTGGTTTCCTTGTTCTCTGGGTCACATATCAGGTGCACACGGCCATCGTCACAACCGCCATCCACCGTCCCATTTTGGCAGGTTTGGCACTCCAGCGGCGGACCCCCCGCCCCTGCGCGCCCAGCTGTGGCACAAACATGCCCACACTGGGTTGGTTCCGACAGACTGCGGGGACTATGTTCCTTCTCCCTCTTCCTTGACCAATCTTATGGTGGACGTCAGAAGCCAGGTAAGTGCTTCGATGTCTCTGGACTTTGCATGGCCACGGGGCTCGAGCTTCCTCGACGTGGCACCTCAGGCTCTGCCTGACCACCTCAGTTTTCAATTTGAAGCAGTACGATGACGATGATGACGATACATGTATTATTCACACCCAGTAACCCCTTAACCAATCATATGTGCTTTTAGATTAAATTGTCATGAGTATCTGGCAGTTTTCAGAAATAAAATCAGTGATTGGACAGCGAAGATATTGAGACAGGAACCATAGGAATAATTGTTCCCAAATTTGAACGCTCTGGTTAGAAAGGGTTAATTTACTGTTGCTGAATTCACAGATAGAAGTCCCATTGTTTGCAACTTGAAGCAGTCCTGGTATCTTTGAACTTTCCACTCTGTTGGACGTTTTCGCCGGAGAAGCTGGTCTGGTGATGCTCATTCTGCAGATGTGCCCGAACCATCTCAGTCTTCTTAGTTGGATCGCTTCCTCGACCATTGGCTGGTGGTCTCATCTTATTCAGATGGTTTCATTTCGGATGCGGTCATGGAGGGAGATCTGCCGCAGACATTGCATTTGGAAGACCTCGAGCTTGTTTAGGTCTTACTTCAGTAGAGTCCATGTTTCTGACCCGTATAGGAGAATTGGCAGGATCAGCATCCGGAAAAGGCATATTTTGGTCTTAACGGAGATGTTGGTCCTTTTCCATAGGCACCAATTGAGCGAAATGAATGCCGCAGTTGCTTGTCCGATTCTGCCGTGGATATCAGTTGAAGATGCCAATTTCTTCTCCTGCACCACGGATCCTAGGTACTTGAATTCCTGAACCTGTTCGATCTGGGCTCTGTTGAGTTGGACATTGGCCGGCGACCCATCAGTTTTCAAAACTTTGGTCTTGTCTGTAGCAAATTAGCTTAAAAAGGGAATTATTTATAATTAATTATAACTGGTTATAATTAATAATAAATATTTAGATTAGATCTTAGAATTAACTGTAGCAGAATCGATATTACAATTATTTGATCTGTCCGTCCACCGAGCAGACAATATAATTATTTATCAATTCTAGGAAGATTACTTTCCTGGCCAAGGAACAATAGCCTTCCTACTTATACAGTGCTAGCAGTAGTTTAGCATATAGCAAGGAGCAACATTCAGTGACTTTGAATTGTGAGCAGAACACAGAGACAATCAATTGTGAATATAAGGGATTTAATAAATGAAACTATAACTAACATACAAACAAACTAAGCAAAACATACATATATAGAATGAAGGAAAGTAAGGAAAGGAGAGAGAGAGAGAGCAAAGAAGGCAGTATTTCACATCAATTAACCACAACCTAAATGAGAATCATCAGAGGCACAATTCACCTTAAAAGGGGTTCAAACTTAAACGCGCATCTAATCAGTTGTAAATGGTTACTTGCATTGGTTTGTTGCTGAATAAGAGTCTTGATGCGGTAGACGAGGTTCTCGACGATTTCTTTAGGAGTGAGTTGAAGAAGTCCACAGCAAATCCACAAAGTTACTTGAAGATAAACACTGCCAGAAGGTTAAACTCAAGAGGAGAGTTTTGGAGTGTGTTGGTCTCAAGAAGAAGAGTTTTTGAGCAATGATTAGTCTGCGTTTTGGAGTTTTAATAGTTCATTGCCGCACCCATTTTGTGGGTGGAGTGGCCAATCAGAGGCATGCATTTTGAGCGGGAGAGACATCCTTTGTCTCCGTTTATGGCCCATTCGCATTTTATTGCTGATCTGGACCGCTAGTGCAGCTTTTAATTCAAAACATAGTAAGAATTGTTCGATGCATTTCACGATCACATGGTGTACATTATTGTGTGAGAAATAAAGAGAAGATCATTTTGATACCAAGAAGGTAACCTCCAGACGATATTAAAGCAGAGATACACTCATACACTTGAATATAGGCATTTAACGTCTAACTAATACAAGTAAAGGGTTTTAACTAAGTTAATATAATAGGGGAATATACATACAACACATGCATATAGCAGATACATTTATAACTGCTTACTATGGCCTAAATAGAGAAAATGTCTTTAGGTGTGTGTGTGACGTGTATTGGAATTACTGGAGACAGACAACTGCTCTGGTGCCTGGCACGGGGGTCACCCCCCTTTCTGTGGAATGTGTTTGAAGCTTGATGGAGACACTCCAGAGGCGACCTGTTTTAGCATCCTTTTGATAGTGATAAAGACCATCTGCAATTTAGCACCCATATAAATGTAAACGCGGAGGCCAGGTCAGTAATTTATATGCAAATGTGAAAAGGCTAAAAGGGTTTTTTTAAACAAAGTGTAATTAACCATCACTGATCTTACACAGACGTTACATGTCTGCATTGATTTTGAGGCCATACGGCTTGGTGATGCGGGCGATGCTAGAAAGAATGTCAGTAGCTTCGGCGTCAGTATCGGCAAAGATCGCGCTGTTGTCGGTGAAAATCAAATCGGTCACGCAGGTTTTCTTGTCACACTGAACTCCACACCTTCCCTCACATGCTTTTCTCATGACAGCATCAATCACGGTGTTGAAGAGCAGAGGAGAGATGCCATCTCCTTGGCGGACTCCAGTTTGGATGGGAAACTTCTCTGAAAATTCATTCCGTATCCGCATGCAACTGGTTGAGCCGTTGTATGACATTTTCAGGAGTCGAATGATCTTGTCAGGGACATGCTCGGTTTCCAATGCTCTCCATAGGGCTGGCCAGTGGACACAGTCGAATGCAGACTTGAAGTCTATAAAGACGATGATGGTACACTTCCCACATCTAATCCTTTCTTCCATCAGTTGATGAATGTCGAAGATTTGATCACAGCATCCACGGTTCGGCCTAAATCCCGCCTGTTCTTCTCGACTGGTCTGTTCATGATGTTTCTGCAGACTGGATTGGATGATCTTCATAAAAGCTTTGCCGGTAATTTGCCTTTTCTTATCAACAGTGAGAATCCCTTCTGACTGATCTCTTAAAACCTCAAACCTAAACAAGACAACAACCCTGCATAGAAATGGCATATCCTCATCCAGCTCTCTGGTAGCAGTAATCAAGGTCCCGTTTTAGTGAATTGGAGAAAATCTAACTTGGCCACTGTCTAAGTCCACCAGGTGTCATGAATATACAGGTGCATCTCAATAAATTAGAATGTCGTGGAAAAGTTCATTTATTTCAGTAATTCAACTCAAATTGTGAAACTCGTGTATTAAATAAATTCAATGCACACAGACTGAAGTAGTTTAAGTCTTTGGTTCTTTTAAAAGTGATGATTTTGGCTCACATTTAACAAAAACCCACCAATTCACTATCTCAACAAATTAGAATATGGTGACATGCCAATCAGCTAATCAACTCAAAACACCTGCAAAGGTTTCCTGAGCCTTCAAAATGGTCTCTCAGTTTGGTTCACTAGGCTACACAATCATGGGGAAGACTGCTGATCTGACAGTTGTCCAGAAGACAATCATTGACACCCTTCACAAGGAGGGTAAGCCACAAACATTCATTGCCAAAGAAGCTGGCTGTTCACAGAGTGCTGTATCCAAGCATGTTAACAGCAAGTTGAGTGGAAGGAAAAAGTGTGAAAGAAAAAGATGCACAACCAACCGAGAGAACCGCAGCCTTATGATTGTCCAGCAAAATCGATTCAAGAATTTGGGTGAACTTCACAAGGAATGGACTGAGGCTGGGGTCAAGGCATCAAGAGCCACCACACAGAGACATGTCAAGGAATTTGGCTACAGTTGTCGTATTCCTCTTGTTAAGCCACTCCTGAACCACAGACAACGTCAGAGGCGTCTTACCTGGGCTAAGGAGAAGAAGAACTGGACTGTTGCCCAGTGTTCCAAAGTCCTCTTTTCAGATGAGAGCAAGTTTTGTATTTCATTTGGAAACCAAGGCCCTAGAGTCTGGAGGAAGGGTGGAGAAGCTCATAGCCCAAGTTGCTTGAAGTCCAGTGTTAAGTTTCCACAGTCTGTGATGATTTGGGGTGCAATGTCATCTGCTGGTGTTGGTCCATTGTGTTTTTTGAAAACCAAAGTCACTGCACCCGTTTACCAAGAAATTTTGGAGCACTTCATGCTTACTTCTGCTGACCAGCTTTTTAAAGATGCTGATTTCATTTTCCAGCAGGATTTGGCACCTGCCCACACTGCCAAAAGCACCAAAAGTTGGTTAAATGACGATGGTGTTGGTGTGCTTGACTGGCCAGCAAACTCACCAGACCTGAACCCCATAGAGAATCTATGGGGTATTGTCAAGAGGAAAATGAGAAACAAGAGACCGAAAAATGCAGATGAGCTGAAGGCCACTGTCAAAGAAACCTGGGCTTCCATACCACCTCAGCAGTGCCACAAACTGATCACCTCCATGCCACGCCGAATTGAGGCAGTAATTAAAGCAAAAGGAGCCCCTACCAAGTATAGAGTACATATACAGTAAATGAACATACTTTCCAGAAGGCCAACAATTCACTAAAAATGTTTTTTTTTATTGGTCTTATGATGTATTCTAATTTTTTGAGATAGTGAATTGGTGGGTTTTTGTTAAATGTGAGCCAAAATCATCACAATTAAAAGAACCAAAGACTTAAACTACTTCAGTCTGTGTGCATTGAATTTATTTAATACACGAGTTTCACAATTTGAGTTGAATTACTGAAATAAATGAACTTTTCCACGACATTCTAATTTATTGAGATGCACCTGTATATTGGTTTTGGTGGACTTCACAACACAGTAGCCAGAAGTCATCTCCTCAGAAAAGCACCATCTCCATGATGGCTTGTACAAGTTCCTGCATGTCGATCAATCTTAAATGTAACCCATAAGATGTAACCAAATACGATGGATGGAAAAGGAATACAGGTATGTCTCATCTAGGATCTGAAACTGTTTTCCTTTTTGGAGTCTAAATTCCTTGTCCACACTAATATGTTTTCAGTTGAAACCTCTGTTTCAGTTTCCTAACATCATCATTTTCCAAAGTATGCTTTACTAAAGAGCGTTTTTTTATTTATTTATTTATTTCATTTTTTTTTTTTTTGTCTTAATTTTTGGTGGAGGTAAATGCAGCAAAATCAGTATGTTATATGCAGGATTGGGGAGTAATGGAATACATGTAACAGGATTATGTATTTAAAGTACAAAATATAGGTAACTGTATTCCACTACAGTTACAATTTAAATCATTGGTAATTAGAATACAGTTACATTCAAAAGGTATTTTGATTACAGAAGAGATTACTTAGCATTTTATTGTTATTTGTTTCATTTAATATTTAGTCATTTCAGATGGAAAACATTTATACATATAAATGATGCAATCCAAAGTGCATTTGAACAGCAGTGAAACACTTTTTTATGATGTGTACAAGCAGACAAAGAAGTAAGTTTGAAGTAAGTTTGGAGCAGAAGAAATAGAAATAAACCTTGTGAAAATTGTCAGCATTACACACGTTACCAGGCACGATCATATATATATATATATATATATACATTTGATCAAGAAAATTCACGTTGGATCATAATTTCTTTTTCTAGTAAGACCTTTGATATTAGGGCAAAAATCTTATTCTTGATAATAATTTTTTGTACTGTTTTCCTGTAAAAATATCTAAAAATCCTTAAAACAAGATCAATTTGATTTAACTTGTTTTAGAAACAACACTGCATAAGATATTTAGGTTTTTCAGAGAATGTATTTTTAACGTGTATTTTTTCTTACTGCACTGGCAAAGTTTTTATAGTCAAAACAAGTTAAAAAATCTACCAGTGCTGAAGAAGTAATCCAAAGTATCAGGAATACATTGCTTACCTTGAGTAATCTAACGGAATACATTACAAATGACATTTTACTGCATATATTCTGTAATCTGTAGTGGAATACATTTCAAAAGTAACCCTCCCAACACTGGTTATATGTTATATTAAGTTCTAACTTTATTTGAAACTCATTAATTTTGGTCCTTTTCAAATGCCTTTTAAGTATAGATTTTACTGCTGACTTTCAATATTAAACTATGAAAATCCATGATCAAAATACAAATTATTACATGTTTAAACTTGAATCTAAACAACAGTTAAAAACATCAACCATTTCAATATTTGCTGTAGGAAAATTATTTCTTTCAGTTTTTTATTTTTTTTTATTCAGAAATGTTTGTACTTGTTTACCAATTCAACAAAAGTGTCAGTGAAAAGGATGCTTGAGATGAAATATGAAACAAGTGTTTGGAGAAGATAAATAAAAATCAAGGTAAATATCAGTTGTTTTTATTGGGTGTCATTTTCAATCTGTAATTTTGCCAAATTAGGCAAATTTTGGTTGAATGGACCACATGACTGCATCACATGACAACAAATACGTCATCATTTTCAGATATCTCTGTATTCCTCATCCACACTGCAACACAAAGATGAAACAATGGCGAAGCCTTCTCAGTGTTGACGGAATGCCAAAACATAGAGAAAAGGATGTTTTCAAACGAAAACGTATTAGTGTGGACATGGCCTAATTTGCCATGTTAGAGCAAACCCTAAGTAAAGCACCAATGCAAACACATACTGTACGTTGCACTCTGGTTATGCAGTGTTAAAATTTGTTCTTTCACCAACTGCAAATTTCTTGCATCCTGGCAGGGGCCATACATGGTAGGTAAAGACTTGGGGTCCATGATCATTTGAGCCTACCAGGTTGACAGTGCAGCATTGTCAGCTTAATTTAAAGAGTAAAATGAACCCACCCTGCAGTGCACTGCCTTCTCAGATGAGTACCTGATCATGGATGACATTGAGGAACAATCAGAAACAAAAACTCAATGAGATGTTTTGTCAGTTCAGAAACCCCAAACAAGTGTTCTGGTGGTTGATGGATGAAACTCTATATTAACTTCAAGATTTTGCAACAGTTAAGCGGGATGATGCAGTTGTTTATTCTGAGAGCATCTGATATGAATTCAGGAGGTGTCTGAAGAAGCCCTCTGGGATTATAAGAAATGTGTTACTTAAGCTTCCAAATCAGCTGTAGCATTATAAAGAAGCAGGAAAAAATGTGAAAGTCTTTATATAGACCCAAAACAAACAGGTAGGTACATGCTGTCCTGGGGTTTGGGGGTTAATACAGATGCTTCATGCAACTTCATTTCTCTTCTGTTCTTTCTCTTAACTGAATAAGACATAACAGCCAAGAAAACTGGTTTGTGTTGAAAAAGTGGAAACATTTTTAAAAATGAATAGTTCACCCAAAAATGACAACTGTCATTGTTTACTAATCTTAATGATGTTCCAAACCTGGTCGCATTCTTCTTCAGTAAAACACACAGAATGTCAGGGACTAAAAGCCTCTATTTACACACCGAGACAATAGTCACTATTTACTTTCAATGCATCTTTTTTTTCCAGAAAATGAAAGCGAATGTTGACTGAGACTAAATATTATGCCTAGCATCTCCTTTTGTGTTCCACTGAATAAGTAAAGTCACATGGGTTTGGAACAATATGAAGATAAATGATATTGGCACACATTAAAGCAGTCATCCCCCCAATCTTGACCATCATCAGGTCGCCTACCGAGCCAATGGATCAATGGAGGATACAGTTTTAACTGCACTGCATAAAGCCCTGGCATATCTGGAGCACCAGAACACATATGTAAGGATGCTTTTTATTGATTTTAGCTCTGCCTTTAATACTATAATACCATATAAATTGGTTACAAAAATCATCAGCCTCAGCCCCTGTCTCTGCACATGGATTTTAGACTTTTTAACAAACAGACAACAGAATGTCAGGATCGGAGACTACACATCCTCTACCATAATCCTGAACAGAGGAGCCCCGCAGGGCTGTGTCCTCAATCCAGCTCTCTACTACCTGTTCACGCATGACTGTACCCCCACCCACTCCTCCAACACCATAATTAAATTTGCAGATGACACCACCCTGGTGGGACTTATTTCAGATGATGATGGGACAGCGTACAGGGAGGAGGTGTGCCATCTTGCCCGATGGTGTCGGGTCAACAACTTGACCCTCAACACCACAAAAACAAAAGAGATTGTGGACTTCAGAAGGTTCAAGAAAACAGAATATGCTGCCCTCTACATACATGGTGAGAAAGTAGAAAGTGTAGATCACTTCAAGTTCCTGGGAGTCTACATTTCATATGATCTTACTTGGTCACAGCACACATCTTCTCTGGCAAAGAAGGCCCAACAGAGACTATTCTTCCAACGGATATTGAAAAAGGCATAACTACCTCAAAAATTACTCAGGAATTTTTACCGTAGCACCATAAAGAGTATACTCTGCTACTGCGCCACTGTGTGGTATGCCAGCTGCACTGCTGCTGACCGGAGAGAACTACAGCATGTGGTGAAAGCAGCCCAACGGGTCATTGAATCTGAGCTCCAGAATGGGTGAAGTCGGGTTTTATGCTGAGGAGCCTAGACAAGGTCCGGCCATTTCAGCGGGTAGTTCAGTGTTGTGGCAGGAGGGACACAATGTCTTGTTCCCTCCATCAGGGAACGGAGGTTACACAAGTAACCATGACGTTCCCTATCTGTCACTCACTCGATGTTGTGTCGATGTAGTGACACTAGGGGTCTCTATACGAAACGCCACAACTGGCTGAACTGTGTTACGTGAACTAGCGGTGTGTGGTGGGCAGACCACTGTGTGCCTCATAGCCAGCACACCAGGTCGACACGTAACCTCCCCCAACATAGTTATGAGTGTCGAACGGCCCTTTGGGGACAAGTCGACTACCCAAAAGATAGAGACAGGCTAACCCAGTTGCGGCCTCATTTCCCCTTCTCTTTTTCCACTCCCTAAAAAAGAAGGGGGATTATCCGACTGGGCCGCCAGGTCTAGTCGGGGCGTGTCCCTCCCAAGGGGAAGACACCATGGAGACCACACCTCTACCAAAGAGAGGGGGGGATATTTAAGTGGAAGAATACATCACATGGTCATTCCGACCATGTGGAGAGTCTTCAAGGTAGATCCTACCCAACGGGGAGGAGTTACTACAAACATGGAGACTGGGGCGGAGGGACTCTGCCTAAGGAAGACGCAGTTTGCCAACAGGGAAACAAATTAGCAGAAGATATATATTGCATGGGGTTAGCCTTACAGGGAACCGCCACATGCGGAGCACCTACCCCAGAACAGGAATCTTAGTTAGCACATGTACTGGGCCGGCAGCGAGTCTCTCTGAAAACTCGACTGCCACAGGGCTTGGAGGAAGTCAACCAGGGAACAAAGTTTGTGAACACTACTGGGAATTAATGGCACATGTCTTCAGCTTAAAAGGAGGTGGAAGTCGCTATGTGCAAGCGATACACCCAGCCGGCTATCCCGGGCTTATCCATTTGTATTGCGTGCCACTACCTGGGACGAAACCGGTTCCACCCGGAGGTTGTAGAACCTTGCAAAGGTGTTGCCCAGGCTGCTGATCTGCAAATGTCTGTAAGAGAGGCACCCCTGGCCAGGGCCCAGGAGGCCGCTACACCCCTGGTAGAATGGGCTCGTAGCCCTACCGGGGGCGGCATGTCATGGCCGTGATATGCCATAGTTATGGCGTCAATGAGCCAGTGGGCGATCCTCTGCTTGGAGACAGCGCTTCCTTTCCACTGTGCACCAAAGCAGACAAAGAGCTGCTCAGAGATCCTAAAGCTCTGTGTGCGATCCAAATAGATGCAGAAAGCATGCACCGGACACAGCAACAACAGGGCTGGGTCTGCCTCCTCCTGGGGCAGTGCTTTTAGGTTCACCACCTGGTCCCTAAAAGGGGTCGTGGGAACCTTGGGCACAGAGCCCGGTCGGGGTCTCAGGATCACGTGAGAGTAGCCCGGACCGAATTTCAGGCACGTTTTGCTGACAGAGAACACTTGCAGGTCTCCTACCCTCTTGATGGAAGTGAGTGCAGTCAGGAGGGCAGTCTTCAAGGAGAGTGCCTTAAGCTCGGCTAACTGCAAAGGCTCAAAGGGGGCTCTCTGTAGACCCTGAAAAACTACAGAGAGGTCCCATGAGGGAACGAGGCATGGTCTAGAGGGATTCAGCCTTCTGCTGCCTCTTAGGAACCTGATGATCAGGTTGTGCTTCCCTAAGGACTTACCGTCGACTGCGTCATGGTGTGCTGCTATGGAGGCAATGTACACCTTCAAGGTGGAAGGGGACAGCCTCCCTTCCAACCTCTCCTGCAGGAAGGAAGAACTGATCTGACTGCGCATCTCTGGGGGTCTTCCCATCGGGAAGAACACCACTTAGCGAACAGATGCCATTTAAAGGCATACAGGTGCCTTGTAGAGGGGGCCCTAGCCTGAGTGATCATGTATACCACCACAGGTGGTAGACCGCTTAGGTCTTCCGTGTCCCATCCAGGGACCAGATGTGGAGATTCCAGAGGTCTGGTCACGGGTGCCAGATGGTGCCCCGTCCCTGAGAAAGAAGGTCCTTCTTCAAGGGCATTTGCCGGGGGGGGCTGTCACAAGGAGCGTGAGGTCCAAGAACCACGTCTGGGTGGGCCAGAAGGGTGCTACCAGGACGACCTACTCCTCATCCTCCCTGATCTTGCACAGGGTCTGTGCAAGTAGGCTCACTGGGGGAAATGCATATTTTTGTAGGCCAGGGGGCCAGCTGTGTGCCAGCGTGTCTATGCCAAGGGGGGCCCTCAGTCAGGGTGTACCAGAGCGGGCAGTGGGAGGATTCTTGGGAGGCGAACAGGTCCACCTGTGCCTGTCCGAATCAACTCTAAATCAGCTGGACCACCTGAGGGTGGAGTCTCCACTCTCACCTGAGTGTAACCTGCCATGACAGCACGTCCACTGTAGTGTTGAGGTTGCCCGGGATGTGAGTGGCTCGCAGCGACTTGAAGTGCTGCTGACTCCAGAGGAGGAGACAGCGGGCGAGTTGTGACATACAATGAGATCGCAGACCGCCTTGGCGGTTGACATATGCTACCATTGCCGTGTTGTCTGTCCGAACTAACACGTGCTTGCCCTGGATCAACGGCCGAAACCTCCGCAGGGTGAGCAGAATTGCCAACAACTCGAGGCAGTTGATGTGCCAATGCAGTCGCAGGCCCGTCCACAGCGCCCCATTGCAAAAAGCGCCCCGGCCAATTTTGGAGGCATCCGTAGTGACCACGACACACCTGGAGACCAGTTCTAGTGGAACACCTGCCCGTAGAAACGAGAGTTTGTTCCAAGGGCTGAAAAGATGGTGACAGACTGGTGTGATGACCACGCGATGTGTTCCATGGCACCATGCCCATCTTGGGACTCGAATCTGAAGCCAGTGCTGAAGCAGTCTCATATGTATCAACTCGAGCTGGGTGGCTACCGCTGTGGATGCCATATGCCCCAGGAGCCTCTGAAAATGTTTCAGTGGAACCGCTGTTTTCTGTTTGAACACCTTCAAACAGGCCAGCACCAACTGGGCATGCTCGTTCATAAGGCGCGCTGTCAAAGAGACTGAGTCCAGCTCCAAACCGAGAAAAGAGCTTGCTCTTTTCCCAGTTCACCCGAAGCCCTAGTCGGCTGAGGTGTGAGAGCACCAAGTCCCTGTGTGCGCACAACATATCCTGAGAGTGAGCTAGGATTAGCCAGTCGTCGAGATAGTTGAGAATGCGAATGTCCACCTCCCTTAACGGGGCAAGGGCTGCCTTTGCGACATTCGTGAAGACGCGAGGAGACAGGGACAGGCCGAAAGGGAGGACTTTGTACTGATACGCCTGACCCTCGAATGCAAACCGCAGGAAGGGTTTGTGTCGAGGAAGGATCGAGACGTGGAAGTACGTGTCCTTCAGGTCTACCGCCGCGAACCAATCTTGATGCCGGATGCTCGCCAGAATGCATTTTTGTGTCAGCATCTTGAACGGTAGTCTGTGTAAGGCCCGGTTCAGTACTCGCAGGTCCAAGATTGGCGATCTCCGTGCGCAAGGTAGCAGCGTTTTCGTCCTTGACCAAGGTGAAATGGATACCACTGAACCTGGGCGGGTGCCTGGTGAACTGAATCGCATAGCCGAGTTGGACGGTCCGGATCAGCCATCGTGACAGATTGGAAAGCGCAAGCCACGCATCCAAGTTCCGTGCAAGGGAGACCAAGGGGACAACATCGTCAGACGTACCGGCAGGTGGGGCCTCACGGCGGGGCGGAGCTCGAGGTGCCACACCATGTCATGACCGTGCTGAGTCTAGGGACATTGAAGCACTTACCTGGCTCCTTGTGACCACCCCCAGAACAGCCTGGGACGGGGGAGGAAGAGGCCTTCCATGGAGACTGCCACATCGGGGCGCTCAGGGGCGGGGAGACCACTGCTGGAGCGCCAATCCTTCAAGGAAAAACCTGTGGACGGTGGTCGTGATGACGACCGTGCACACCGGGTATGTGACCCAGGGAGGAAGGTAACCGCTCTTTTGCTGAACTGTTGGGTACCGCAGCCACTTGGGCATGTGGTGAAATCAAAGAAAAAGGCAACAAAAGATTTTCCACCCCACCCTCCACCGGGGGATGGAGTGGCCTTCTTACCAGCTCCAGGTGAGTGGGTTTCGTCGTCCCTGGATCGCCCGTCTCAGGGGCGCTTTGACAACCTCTGTGGGTCCTTAGCAGCCGACTGTGAGATGGGTGGCATCTGCTTCCTGCGGTGGGCTCCATGCCGGGCCCGGGCACTGGAGCGGGGCGTGGCTGCTTTGAGCGGCACCACGAGCCCAGGAACCAATCATCAAGCCGCGAGTGTTCAGGGGAGAGAGGAGATTTCCACTCTAACCCGACACTCGCGGCCTCCCGGGAAAGCATGTCCACATTCCATGTTCCTTACGAAAGCAAGCCACGACCACAACGTTGCCATGGTCATTTTCTCGCAGTGAGAACATGAACCATCCACAAACGCTGCCTCCATGTGGGTCGCGCCCAGACACGAAAGACAGCGATCATGACCATCTGAAGTTGAGAGATAACGACCGCAACCAGGAATAAAACACAATCGGAAAGGCATCTTTAAAGACGCGTCTTTAAAAAGACGTTCCGTGTGTGCCGCTCTTTTAGAGAAATATACTCTTTTAGAGGAAAAAGCTCTTTCAGAAAATATACTCTCTTTTTTTTCTGCCGAAGCGCCCAGGGGCGTTCTCTGCAGTGCACCAGTGCAGAGGAGGGAGAAGCTGCTGAAATGTGCCGTCAGATCCAGCAGAGGAACAGTAGAATTCAGCACAGTGAGCATGACCGTTCGGCTCTGAAGAGAAAATCTGAATGAGTGGTTGCATACCAGCTGCTTTTATACCCATATGTCCGGGGGAGTGGCATGCAAATACCACTCGCCAATTTTTTTTGGCCTTTTATCAAAGACCAGAGGTGTCTCGGGCTCCCAAGAGTGACCCCTAGTGTCACTACATCGACACAACGTCGAGTGAGTGACAGATAGGGAACAGCTTCTTTCCAAGTGCTGTAGCCTCCACTATCCCTATACAGGATCATTGTGTCTAGACTGTTGGAGCACTTCCCTCTCTGGAAATCACACACACGCTGTTATCAGTATTATCTTAGTGCACCTTATTTATTGACTTGATTTATTTATTTATTTATTTATTTACTTATGCACTTTAATGATTACAACAGTCTCTTATCTTGACTTTTATCTTGACTTTTATCATAACTTGTATCTTGTTTATTTATCAATGGATTTAAATGATTGATTTTTATTACTTTCATTTTGTTTTATAAGCTGCTGTCTGGACTGAGCCATACAGAATTTCATTGTAATGTTGTTACAGTGACAATAAAGAAATCTGATCTGATCTGAATTACTCATTATTACTGAAAAACAGCTCAGTAGTCAAAATCTAAGCAACCAAATATTATTATTTTTTTTCCCCAACCAAACAATTTCAAAACAACTATACAACATAACTACACAGCATCTGTACTTGTATACAATGTTTTTTATACAAAATTCATTATGTTTATTGCATGTACTGCTGCATCTTTATGTGTGATTATGCTTCAACCTGGTTTATTATCAGATCAGTCTTTAGAGTAAAATGTGGACTTCTCTTACTTCAACCCTTATTCAATCTATGTATGCTTGAACTTTTGCTCTTGCCACATCTCCCTTTAGGCAGTTTTTCCTTTGATATAGTTTATTTGTTATGTTTGTTACATCTGTTGTGTCAGTTCTGTGTGTGAGTGTGCATAAGACTGTATGTGTATGTGTGTGCATGTTTGTAAACAAGATGCAGTCCCATTTTGAGACAAAAAAAAAAAACAAAAAAGTCTGTGTGAGAGTAAGTATTTTTAAGAAAAATCTAATTCATAAATGTGCAAAAATATCTGCATAATATCATATGTAAAGCCACAATTGATGCACGAGTCAAATTTTACCTGTGAATGCAAAAGATG
This sequence comes from Myxocyprinus asiaticus, assembly GCF_019703515.2. Lineage (NCBI taxonomy): Eukaryota > Metazoa > Chordata > Actinopteri > Cypriniformes > Catostomidae > Myxocyprinus > Myxocyprinus asiaticus. The sequence goes on from NC_059365.1 coordinate 15,189,157, forward strand.
TAACAATTTTATAAAAATGCTTAGATCTCATAATACTTTCTTCTAAAAAAATCTGAAAAAAAAAATATAATATGTTCAGTTTGGTAGTCTTCTCACAATGTCACAAAGTTTGGTTCCAGTACGAAAAACTTTGTGGTTTTTATAAATTATGATTTACCTCTACCGGGTCAAAAATGACCCGAACGCAATTAGAGGGTTAAGGGAGCTCTCATCATAGAGCCAGTTTTGCATACTAGAAAAATTATATTGCCTACTGACATGACCTCTCAACCTGATTGCAAGTTGGTACCAACCTCCTTACTCTAATTTCACATTCTCTGTTGAACACTTTGTAGAGGGCTCTGTGAGTAGGCCAGTGATCACTGTAAGACATTATAGATATTACAGTTAAATTTTTTGTTTTGTTTTTGTTAATGCATGATTTCCTGTAAAGCTGCTTTGAAATTATGTGTGTTGTGAAAAGCGATATACAAATAAATATTACTTGACTTGACTCGACATGCAAGTCAGTGCCATTCCGGCTTCCCCATAGCATGTGCTGCAACACAATGAAAACGCACAATAAAACAAAACCACATGGGTGACAGGTAAGAAACAATTTACAGCTGAAAGTGATACTGACCCTAACCCTAACCCTAACCATTAAGCAAAAAATATAAAAGGCTGCCATATTTTGGTAATAATAAGAGAATGCTAGCTGATGTTTCTTTGTTTTCCCGCAGTGACAGTGCCTTTTTCATTCTTGTTGTCCTTTGACTGCTAACAGATCTTTGTTTTCAAAGGTTTTGCAATTTTGTCTTATACTTTGCCAACCCACAAACACATAATGATCCCATGGGAAAATCAGCAACAAAAGGTTAAATTTGTATGTCTGCTAAACTCGCTCTATGCTTTCCCAATTTCTGAAATCCTACTGTGCAAGGCATGAGAAAACATTACATGAATTAAGCATTTAAATTGATGTGAGGTGACAGGCACAGCACGTCTTTGAGTAGTAATGACATTAATATACTCTCTAACCATAACCCCTGAATGTAACCCTAACAGAGTCAAAAGAACATTCAGTCTTGTGTTGTTTGATTTAATGTTCTTTAAAGCTCCTGGAAGCACAGGTCTTTCCAAAACCGCACATCAGCGATGTCCAAGTGCTTCCCATTTTAGTCAGCTGTGACACATGGCCGACTCTAAACGGCTCGGCCCTGCTTCAGTGGGCAGCAGTGAAGTGGGTATGCAGGAACAGCTCTGATACTCAGCCAGAGCCCCAGTATCACCTGGGAAAAGGTCAGTTTGAAGTGTAGAAGAGGGGGAGGGTTAGAGAGGCCCTCCCTCAATATCGACAGGAAACAATTGCACATTTCCATTTCACTTACAGATAAATTTTGCTGCTCAAACAGCCGGGTTTGGCTTTCAGTGTCCATGATCCCACATCAGTGGGTTTTAATGCAGATGGGGTCTGTTGCAGACAGAATGAGTGGCTCTCACAGAATGTTAAATAATTTCAAGATGCTAAGTGTAATTGCTCGCAGGGTTCAGGGAGAGGTACCGGGGGCAAATTAAGGGCAGATGTGCATGTATGTGGTGGCGACTTGCCATGTTTTCATTACCTTGACAAATGATCCATTGTCTCCTGAATTGTTTGTTAATACATAGCAAATCACCTGTAGTATTAGATTATCGGACACATTCTCTTTTGGATATTGAAGTTCTATAAAACATCTGTGTCACTGTGACGCAGATGTGATGCCGTGCTTGAATTTAATGCCACACAAAAGGTGGAACTGAAAAATTGGAAAAATATTTAGAGTGCAGGATCAACAAGACATGATGTCTTTCTGCTCCTAAACATTGCAGACATTTAAAGGAATAGTTCACTCAAAAATGAAAATTGTTATAATTTACTCACCCTACTGTTGTTCCACACCAGGGTCATCAATTAAGTGGGGCTACTGGAAAAATCTCTACTGAAAGTGACAAAAATTCCCCAGAACATTTTAATAAATAAATCAAAGTTCTCCCATAATGAAATCCTATACATTATTTAGCCCTAAGTATTCATATTATTGCAGAAATTATATGTTGATTGAATTTGATGGGTTAGAGGTCATAAATTCCCAATATAGAAAATCATATAGATAATTTATGTTAATTGATTGAATAAATTCAGGTATTTCAAATAAAAGGATGACACTTTATATTATTTATTTGGTTAGAAATGCCACTGCAGATGGTCCAGAATGCAGCATCGCATCTGGTCTTCAATCAGCCAAAAAGGGCTCATGTCACCCCACTCTTGATTTCACTTCATTGGCTACCTGTAGCTGCCCGCGTCAAATGTAAGGCTTTGACTCTGGCCTTCAGGACAGCCAATGGAACCACACCCTTGTAATTCAATTCACTTCTCCAGGTCTATGCTCCAACTCGCTCTCTGCGGTCTATGAACGAGTGGTGCCTGGTGATCCCATCACAAAGAGGCTCAAAGTCTATTTCACGATCGTTGACTTTCTCTGTTCCAATGTGGTGGAATGAGCTTCCAACCTTCACACAATCTGCTGATACCATCTCAACGTTCAAGAACCAGCTGAATACACATCTGTTCCATGAGCACTTAACCAATCCACACTAATTGCACTTACTATTGAACTTAACTTACATTTACTATGCACAAAAATAAATAATAAATAAATAAATAAATAAATAAATAAATAAATAAAAAATCCTTCTCTGTCTCTTTCTTCTGCGCTAGCGCCTATACTACTCCAGCCACCTTGAGAGCTTGGCAGTACAACACTGTAAATGTTGTTGAACTTTGTATGACATATTGCTTGCTATGTTCCTCATTTGTAAGCCGCTTTGGATAAAAGTGTCTGCTAAATGACTAAATGTAAATGTAGAAAAATAAATGTCCTATAAAGGTATAAAATATCTCTGATAATCAAATCCAGGGGGCAAATACTGCCCCTTAATGGAAAAGTAAATTTCTGACCCTGTTCTAAACCCATTTGACTGTTGACCCATTTGACTGTTAGACAGAATTTTGGCCTTAGTCACCATTCACATTTATTGGATCTTTTTTTTCTGTACAACGAAAGTGAAAGAAAGTCATACTGGTTTTAAGTTCTTTGCTAATTTATAATATTTACAGACTTTTAGCTGATGAGAAAACCTCAAAAATCTGCATGTGTGTGGTAGGAATACAATGGCCGATATGATTGTTTGCCTGACATGGGCCAAGGTTTACTAAGCTCTCGTCTGGTCTGCCAGCAATGAGGCAACCATTGAATTTATAATTAACTTGTGAAAAAATGTGATCATTTTTCTATTAGAAGAGACATCTTGTCAATTACAATCCTCACAAAGATAATCGCAGCACTTCCTGTTGGAGGAAAGGTCAATAGCTGAGCATAATGAAAAATTGACTTAAAGCAGCAGAGAGCTCTGACTTTATTCTGATGGAGAAGCAAATGTGATTGTTCCCCATATAATTTTCTCTCCCATTTGAAAGTGTTATACAATCACCTCTTAACACTTTCATATAATAACTGGGCCCCACAGAGTAGCATCACACATATCTGTTTCTGCAACAGCCTGTTACGTTACAAGCTGCCAGATTCAAATCGGCTTTCGCGCAGACACAGGCTGCACTGGTCAAACGTCTGTCATTTATATTTGCTCAAACAGTTACTCATACAGTTTTTAAACCACAGAATAAGTTTATTTAATATACATACATCCAACGTCACCAAAGTACCACGATAAAAAGTTTACAGCTCTTATAAGCAGAGTCTGTACATCAAACACGATCTTCCTCCGATGCGTGCTGCCATTTGTTTGCATTAGTAGGGGTTGTCATTCGTCAAAAAAACAGCTACTCAAAGAGTCTTTTCAAGCACATAATATGTTTATTTTATGTAACAAACAGCCTAATTGTCACCAAAGTACCACGATAACAGTTCACAGCGTATACATATATGCACAGCCATCAAAACACGCAATCTTCCCATGCACGCAGCTACATCTGCTTAATAGGTGCAGATGTGGTTTCCATTCACACAAACAGCAACTCAAACAATCTTTTCAGGTGTATAAAATGTTTGTTTTCTGAAACAGACAGCCAAATCACAAAAGCACCACGATAAGTTTAAAACTCATATACTCACAGTGAAAACATGCTGATCGATCGTGATTATCCGATGCACTCAGCCAAGTCTGTTTACATAAGCGCTTGTCACACACACACACATACACACACACTGCGACGAGGAGGTGGGCGTGGCCGGACTGTGAGTGTGCGCACCTGGTGCCGAGTTGCCCAGTCAGTGGAAGAGAGATAAGAGGAGGAGTTGGGAGTTCTGGAGAGAGAAAGAGACACACAGAGACTGTATTCTCCCAGGAGAATAGTCCTCTACACTCTGCCCCCCTCTACCGGCTGTGCAGTGACATGTGCAAAAATTACTTACTCCAGGTGGCACTGAAGAGGAATTTAGACCCTACTTATGAAAAGGTTAATAAAGTAGTGTTGTGCAAGCCAGTCTATCAAGACTAAGAAGTGCAAAAATTGAGTTTTAATGGAGAAATGACAGGAGCGGTGGCCTTATGAGTGACATTAAGACAGGTGTGGGACTAATGGCCTCTGAAATTTTCAGGACAGAGAAAAATTGTCTCCTTGCATTATAACAGGGCTGATATAACCTGTACAATATAATTAATTAAATTGGTTCTTATCTATGCAGACATTCACTGCTGTATGTACAGCCTAATTGATGGTGGTATGTATGCTGCTGCTGCTGCAGAGAAGACCTAATTTTTTTATTAAAACCTCAGCAGGATAACTATAAATCAAATGTTAAAAAAAAGGTTTTGTATTGTACCAAAGACTTTATAGCAAGTCAGTCCACTGTCAGCCATCTTTGGAACACTCTCGTAGCTATTTCCATTCATGCCAGTGCAGCTACTATCTACTTGGAGAAAGACTAAAATCTCAAAAAATGGTTGGTCAAGATTACGATCAAAGAACATATTTCAAATCAGCAATAAATTACTGCAATCATAAATTGTGATTCTTTACCTCATATTACACTAAAAAACCCCACAACTTTCCAGGCTTGTATAGCTAATGCGCATACGCGTTTTAAAGTTGATTGACAGGTGATATCTGTATCTAAAAGGTGATTGGCTCTTTTTACTGTAAGGCGGGACTTTCTTTCTACATCCGTTGATTGTTGAGTGCACAGAGCTCCTTGGTTGAGCGTTCCAATTTCTCCCATTCATTTTAATAGAAGTGGCCCATCTCTGCTAAATAATCTCTGATTCTACTGTATTGTAATTCTGTAAAATATAGCTGATTTAGCACCAGTTAGCTGTGACTTGATGGCAAGGCACTAGTAGATGTAAATAACAGTGTCAGTATAATAACAATACCACATGCAAATGTGAAAAGTTTGGTGATAGCCGCTTATGTCTAGAAAATAAATACAGCACTAAAAATAGTAACTACAACAAGACAAAACCTTGAAATGAGATGGTGTGAGAAGGGTTCTGCTCATTACAAACAAAATAATCAAACATCATGCTAGAAGTGCACTTATGTCACAGGCTAATTATTAAATGTGCTGAACATACAGCTGACTTTGAAAGGTTCATAAATTTATTTTATTATTTTTTTAAAGGTAGGAATTGTCCTCACCCTTTAATAGTTACTTAGCAACCCGTTCTCCAGCCATCTGACAAAATCAGAGAAGCACAAATGGGCAAAAAAGCTATTGTATAACCAGCCATAGCCGCAACACCCAGCATGAAGCCAGGATAAGCTGGGTGCGCTCCAAAATGCGCACATCACTGCTGCCGTTGTGTTGGGTACAATCGTGAGCAGGCCGGGGCAGATTGAATATCATTTTCAGCACTATCGTGTGCTGACTCCATCTCTCTTTTGACTGCTTTGCATTTCTTTTAATGTTCACCAGCAGCTGCGAATGTGCAGGCTTAGGTTCAAGATTTTCTACCACCACTAGGTCAGCAAATGCATGCCATGGTGTTCTGTTAGAATCAGAATCAGAATGAGCTTTATTGCCAAGTATGCTTCCACATACAAGGAATTTTTCTTGGTGACAGAAGCTTCCAGTGCACAAACAATACAACAACAAGACAGAGATAATAAATAAAATAGAATAAAAATAAAAAGCGAATAGAAATATAAGTATATATAGAAATACACAATAAGACAAAATTAATATACAGTTGTGCTCAAAAGTTTGCACACCCTGGTAGAAATTGTGAAATTTTGGCATTAATTTTGAAAATATGATTAATCATGCAAAAAACTGTCTTTTATTTAAGGATAGTGATCATATGAAGCCATTTATTATCACATTGTTGTTTGGCTCCTTTTTAAATCATAATGATACAGAGGGCCCTCTGCTCCGGTCGCCATGCTTGTAGAAACTCCTCCCATAGGACCTACCATGCGACTCTCCACATGACATACCTCTGACAAGACTCGGTAAGACCATGTGATGTATTTCCACTTGAAGTACCCCCCCCCCCCCCCCACTTCTCTGGGCAGGGGGTGGTCTCTGCGGTGTCTTCCCCATGGGAGTGACACCACCTCCCCCCCCCCCCCCCCCCCCCCCCCCGACGTGGACACTCGCGGTTCCCAGTCCGTTAACAAATTCCACTCTTTTTGGGGAGAAAAAAGAGGGAAAAGAGGCCTCAGCTGGGCTAGCCTGTCCCTATAGTTGGGCAGTCGACTTGTTCCTGAAGGACTGTTCGATGCTCATAGCATCGTTGGGGGAGGTTACGTGACAGCCTGATGTGCTGGCTATGAGGCACACAAAAGTCTGCCCATCTCGCACCGCTAGTCCACGTGACACAGTTCAGCTACTTGTGCCGTTTTGTATAGGGACCCCTAGTGTCACTACATTGACACAACGTTGAGTGAGTGACAGATAAGGAACATCATGGTTACTTTTGTAACCTCCGTTCCCTGATGGAGGGAACGAGACGTTGTGTCCCTCTTGCCACAACGCTGAACTACCCGTTGAAATGGCCGGACCTGGTCTCGGCTCCTCAGCACAAAACCTGAATGAGTGGTTGCATACCAGCTCCTTTTATACCCATATGTCCGGGGAAGTGTCATGCAAATTCCACTCGCCAATTCTCATTGACCTTTTTTCCCAAGAGTGACCACTAGTGTCACTACATCGACACAATGTCTCGTTCCCTCCATCAGGGAACGGAGGTTATGTAAGTAACCATGACATTTTTTACAGTAGTAACTGTTCTTGTGCCTGACGGTTCTGGTGCTCAGTGCTCTGTAGCGTCGGACAGAAGGCAACAGTTCAAAAAGTAGTGGGCTGGGTGAGTGGGGTCCAGAATGATTTTACCAGTCTTTTTCCTCACTCTGGAAGTGTACAGTTCTTTAAGGGAGGGCAAGAAACAACCAATAATCTGCTCAGCAGTCTGAACTGTCCTTTGTAGTCTTCTTATGTCCGATTTCATAGCTGAAACAAACCAGACAGTTATTGAAGTGCAGAGGACAGACTCAATGACTTCTGAGTAGAACTGGATTAGCAGCGCCTGTGGCAGGTTGAACTCAATTGGTGAAGGAAGTACAACCTTTACTGGGCCTTTTTCACAATGGAGTCATTGTGGGTCTCCCAATTCAGGTCCTGTGAGATGGTAGTACCCAGGAACCTGAATGACTCCACTGCTGCCACAGTGCTGTTTAGAATGGTGAGCGGGGTAAATGTTGTGGTGTTCCTCCTAAAATCACAATCATCTCCACCGTTTTGAGTGTGTTGAGCTCCAGGTTGTTATGACAGCACCAGAAGCCAGCCGTTCAACCTCCATTCTGTATGCAGACTCACTGTCATCTTGGATGAGGCTGATGACAGTAGTGTCATCTGCAAACCTCAGAAGCTTGACAGAGGGGTCCTTGGCGGTGCAGTCGTTGGTATACAGGGAGAAGAGTAGTGGGGAGAGCACACATCCCTGGGGGGCAACAGTGCTGATCGTACAGGTGCTGGAAGTGAATTTACCCAGTCTCACTAGCTGCTGCCTGTCCGTCAGAAAGCTGGTGATCCATTGGCAGATAGATGTGGGAAAAGAGAGCTGGGTTAATGTATGCCATAGGAGAGCTGGGATTATGATGTTGAAAGCCGAACTGAAGTCCACAAAAAGGATCCTTGCATATGTCCCTGGTCTGTCTAGATGTGGTAGGATATGATGCAATCCCATGTTGGCAGGAGGTGTTGGAGTTTGTGTGAAGTGAAAGTTAGAGCAGGTGTAGGGTGTGAGACTGGGCTTTTCAAATCTACAGTAAAACAAATTCAAGTCATCAGCCAGTTGTTGGTTCTCTACAGTGTTGGGGGATGGTGTCTTGAAGTTAGTAATGTCTTTCAGGCCTCTCCACACTGATGCAGGGTCGTTAGCTGAAAACTTGTTTTTCAGCTTCTCAGAGTAGCTTCTTTTAGCCAATTTTATTTCCTTAGTGTGTTTTTGGCCTGATTATACAAGATTTTATCCCCACTTCTGTAAGCATCCTCTTTGGCATGACAAAACTGTCTGAGTTTTCCTGTTAACCATGGTTTGTCATTGTTGAACATTAAATAAGTCCTAGCAAGAATATACATATCCTCACAGAAACTGATATATGATGTCACAGTATCTGTGAGCTCGTCCAGATTGGTGTCTGCAACTTCAAAAACTCTCCAATCAGTGCAGTCAAAGCAGGCTTGTAGTTCCAGCTCTGCTTAATTGGTCCATCTCTTTATAGTCTTTACTACAGATTTAGCTGATTTTATTTTCTGCTTGTAGGTTGGAAGAAGATGAACCAGACAGTGATCAGAGAGTCCCAAATCTTTTCTAAGGACAGAGCGATATGCATACTTTAATGTTGTGTAGCAGTAGTCCAGTATATTTCTGTCCCTGGTAGGGAATGTAATGTGCTGTCTGTATTTTGACAGTTCACGGGTGAGGTTGGCTTTGTTCAAATCACTGATAATAACAATAAGTGAGTACGGCTGTTGTTGCTCCATGTCTGTGATCTGATCAGCCAGCTGTTGCAGCGCTGCATTCACGCACGCTTGTGGAGGAATATAAACTCTCACCAGAATATATAAGGAAAACTCCCACAGTAAATAGAAAGGCTTACAGTTGATAAAGAGCGCTTCCAAATTAGGACAGCACATCTTCTTTAACGTTGATACATCTGTTTACCAACTTTCATTGATGTAAAAGCATGTTCCACTGCCTCTCGTTTTCCACGTTTCCACGGCAGAGTTTGAAAAGTCCTTGTTTGTACGGGTGAGGAGATGTAGTTTGTCTGTTTTGTTAGGGAGAGAGAGCATAGATTCGCTAAATGAATTCTTGGCAACACTGTTCAAAAGCCGTACTGTTGGAGCTTGACCAGCGCGCTGGCTCTCTTCCCTTGTCTGCATCTCATTGAGCGCTTAAACAACACAGCTGCGCTTCTGACTAAAATGTCCAGCAAAACGTCCGAATAGTCAAAAACCGGGAAAAGATTGTCTAGTATGTGCTGCCAAATGTTCAGCAGTTCGTCCCTGTTAAAACTGAAAAAAATGACTAAACCCAGGACAAACAAACAAAAAAACAACAAAAGAATTGGAGCGCTCCACAATGAGGTGGCCATCTGTAGCGACATCTTCTCAAAATTACCAAAAATTATCAGTGTAAACTAAAAAAAAAAAAAAAGAAACAACAACAAAAAAAACGAATTTGAGTGGGACCTCGTATTTGTGTACAGTGCTTGAAAGGTGCTAATGGCAAAGCAAGCACACCGCATGGGATAAGTGTCTACAAATGTTAGACAGTGTTGTTTGAGTTTGGCATTTTTCCAACTGCATTATGTGGGGACAACCACATGTAAAATGCTATGTGAAGTGTACAGCTTAGTCGTCTAAGACAGGTCCCAGCAGGTAAATGTTTAGAAAGCTGTGGAGATGGAGGTTTTCGCTGGATTTAATAATGACTGCTACACAGGTAAACCAGTAGCAAAACTCAAGAGCTTGAATATTTGGATTTGAGAACTTGTACAATAAATATTTATACTTGTAAGTTGAAACTTATACTTACAGCACCAATGTGAAAACTTGCCAAATAAAAAATGTAAGTTGAATGTTGCAATCTGCACTCACAGACAATAATTCAAAGCTTGTGTTCTGAATTCACAATTGTAAGTAGTCACAAATGTGTAAAAGAACATTCACATAAATACAACTACAGACACAAACTTGTATTACACATTAACTTTTGTACTGTAATTCATTTTCTAAATATAACCACAAATCGGCACTTACAACCTCTCAAATCTGGCACTGCAACTTTAAATCTTCATGCCTTGATTTTTGCAACTAATTTTGCAAAAATCCTGTAGCAAAACTCACTTGTGCACTTGTAAATACTGATGTGAGAGAGCAAGACCAGTGTTCAGTGGGGTAGTGGGAGGGGGCAATGAAGTCGTTTTATTGGTTGATGTCTAGCCATTGAATGCTACCGGATCGTGTTAACTGGGGATGTGCACGTGCATGTGAATAATTTATCTTGCCTTTTCAGCAGATTTGTTCAATGTGAATTGCCAAGGAGCAAAGAAAAGATGTTTTGCATCCAAAAAAAATGTTTGTTATCAAAAAAAATTTGGTAACATTATTAACCCGCATTGTTTCATTGATGTCTGTTCTAATGAATTTGACACAGTTTAAGAGCGATTTTAATGGTTTCACAAGGTAACATCTGGTTACCTATGTTAACGTGAGACATTGGTTTGAATTGGAACTGGCGATTACACTTGTCAGGGCAGTAAATCGCAAGTAGAATTGTTTTATTTGCAAAATTAAAGCATCATAGACTGAAATGTCTCAATAATTGGCCTATACACATAATTTACCTTTATTTATTTATGAAAAATCATATCTTGGTAAAATTATCAGTTTCTTTATGTTGGTCTAGTGGTAGGGTGTCTGCTAACCATGTGTACTGATCTGGGTTCAAATCCCCTGTGTACAGTTGTATTTTTATTCACACTGTTATAACAGCATCCTTAATTTTTCAAAGGTTATGTGCATGACAGTGTCGTTTGTTTATAATTAACCACGATACTGCCAAAAGAGGATCTTTCAGAACAGTGTTTTTTTTTTTTTTGTGGAGAGCAAGTAAGGCCAAATTGACCAATGGGTGAGAATACATGAGAATAAACTGAGAAAGCATGAGAAATGTGTTCAGAAATGTAATAATTCTGTTTGTTTGGCAAAATCTTAAATTTTTTCTAAAAAATGACAATTTTAAAAAGCCTCTTATCTATGTATGGAAAATGTTGTTCATATTTATTTTTTATTTTTTTCTTTCTCAGTAATTTAAGCATTCTCAGAAAAGTGAATAGATTATACTGTAATTGCTGGCTGTCAAATTCAGTTACATTTTTGATTGATTTATTTAAAACAATTGTATAAATCGTCTGTGTACATGTGTTTTACAAAATGAAAAATACATCAAAATCTGCAGCAAAGCTACAAATGAATTGTGTCTGACCTGGATTTGAACCCAGGTCACCGAATGTACTGCCAGTAAAACTAACCACTGGACCAGCATCCCAGCAAAACATATTTTTTTGTTATTTGGAAATTTAAATTGAACGGATCTGCTGAAAAGGCAATTTCAATTATTTATATGCACGCGCACATCCCCAGTCAACAGGATCCACACCGGTGGCATTCATTGGCTAGGCATCAACCACCCCCACCAAACACTGGTCTTGCTCTCTCGCATCAGGATTTTACAAGTGCACAAGTGAGTTTTGCTACAGGTATTTTGCCAAACTAGTTGTAAAAGTCAAGGTGTGAAGATTTAAGGTTACAGTGCCAGATTTTAGAGGTTGTAAGTGCCGATTTGTGGTTGTACTGCGAAAATGAATTGAAGTACAAAAGTTAATGTGTAATACATGTTTGTCTCTGTAGTTTTATTTATGTTAATGTCATTTTATTTGTGACTACTTGTCTGCAATCGTGAATTCAGAACGCAAGCTTTGAATTACTGCCTGAGTGCAGATTGCAACATTCATCTTCAAATGAATTTATTTTACAAATCGGTGCTGTCTATGTAAATTTCAACTTACAAGTACAAATACTGATTGTATAAGTTCTCAAATCCAAATATACAAGCTCTTGAGTTTTGCTACAGATTTATCCGCACACACACATAATCTCTCTCACACACTCGCACACAGCTGAATACCTTATTCAGAAAAGCATGAATAACGACTTCAAAATGAATAATGGATTCATCAGAATAGTATAAAAAATATTTGTATGACTGATTAGCCAAGAGGCACAAGGATAAGGCAACATTTTAAATAAACATACAATAAACAACAAAACAACAAAATAAATTACAAAGAATTTATGAATCTGTGCAGCCAATATTTCTAAACTGTATGAATGAAAATGCACACGTTGTGATTTCAAATTGGATGGGCCCGGTCTTGTCTCCATTTGGGGTCTCTGTTAACTGTGCCCTTCTGGAGCTTGTCAAGTGTAACATTAAGATACAACATCATATACACTTTCCACTTCTTGAAATGTCTATGTTAATGTATCACACGATTCACATGTGATTCCCATGTATTCATTTATAGCCTAAGCCTGAGCATGATGTTAAAATCTTGACCTGAAGTGATGATTTCACGTCGGAGCCCGTCTATCCGTCTTTTAAAGTTGACCACATTTAAGTCCACATCAGCGATTAAGGAAATTATCTGGTTTAGACTTTATTACTACCACTATCCCTCTATTTGGAATTTTCCTCCTTATGTAAAATGAAACATGCTCCATCTTTTTTCTTCTTCTTCTTTAAACTGTGCTACCTCTGGTAAGGTGCTATATAAATTTAACATTATTATTATTATTATTATTATTTATTATTGAACTAAATTATGGTGTCTTATCATAAAAATTACTGATAGATTTACAGGACTTTCACCTGTTTGTAGGCTCTATTGATTTTATTTTCATTTCTTTTAATGTTTGAATTTGTATTTATTATTCACTGCAAAATGTGTGCTTGACATTTCACATTTTGCTTGACACCTCCTGCCTTCAGACTTATGTTGTTATTCATGAACAGACAAATGAAAATTCATGCAGATATTAATATCAGAAATACCAGGAGAAACCACAGTTCCCTATCTGTCACTCACTCGACGTTGTGTTGATGTAGTGACACTAGGGGTCACTCTTGGGAGCCCGAGACACCTCTGGTCTTTGATAAAAGGCCAGTGAAAATTGGCGAGTGGTATTTGCATGTCACTCCCCCAGACATACGGGTATAAAAGGAGCTGGTATGCAACCACTCATTCAGATTTTCTCTTCGGAGCCGAACGGTCATGCTCACTGAGCTGAATACTACTGTTCATTCACCTCTGCTGGATCTGACGGCGCATTTCAGCGGCTTCTCTCCCCTCTGCAATGGTGCACTGCAGAGAATGCCCCTGGGTGCTTCGGCAGAAATAAAAGAGTTTATTTCTCTAAAAGAGTATATTTCTCTAAAAGAGCGGCACACACGGAACATCTTTTTAAAGATGCTTTTCTGATTGTGTGTTATTCCTGGTTGCGCTCGTTATCTCTCGCCTTCTGACGGTCACGATCACTGTCTTTCGTGTCTGGGCACTGCTCACGTGGAGACAGCATTCATGGATGGTCATGTTCTCATTGCGAGAACATGTCCATGGCAACGTTGCGGTCGCGGCTTGCCTTCATAAGAAAGCAAGCCACCCCAGAGACTCCCGCCTCTGTCCTTTTACCCACAGGTATGAGGCCAGCGCGGCCAGCACTGGGGGCGATTTGGGGACCCCAATGGGACCGCCTCCAGCATCGGAGAGCAGGTTCGTCCAGTCGGAAGTCTCAGCTGGGCCCTCCCTTCGGGGTCGATCGCCCAGTCACAGGCTGACGCAGAGATGACGACATGCTTTCCCAGGCAGCCGCGAGCGTCGGCTAGAGTGGAACTCACTGCTCTTCCCTGAACCCTCGTGGCTCGGTGATTGGTTCCTGGGCTCGCGGCGCCGCTCAAAGCCATGCCCCGCCCCCGTTCCTTTCTTCCCGGAAGTGTATGAAGAGCTGACAAGATCGTGGGAGGCACTTTTTACTGCCTGGTCCCAATCTTTTCAGCTTCCCCACCCTCACTACCCTCGATGGTGGGGCGGCCAAGGGCTATTCGGCAGTCCCCTGGTGGATAAAGGCGCTCGCGGTGCACCTGTGCCCGCAGAGCACTGCCACCTGGCGTGGGTGCCCAAAGTCCCCATCCAAGGCCTGTAAGTTTATGTCGTCTCTGACGGCCAAGGCCTACGGTACCGCTGGACAAGCCGCCTCTGCCCTGCACGCCATGGCTCTCCTGCAAGTCCGCCAAGGCGCTAAAGGAACTGCATGAGGGTAGTTTCACCCCAGGATTGATGCAGGAACTGTGCTCGGCAAATGACCTCGCTCTCTGAGTGACGGAGGTCACGGCACGGTCTCCCGGGCGGACGATGGCCACACTAATGGTCCAGGAGCGCCACCTTTGGCTCAACCTGGTTGAGATGGGTGAGGCCGACAAGACACGATTCCTTGCTGCCCCATTTCTCAGGCGGGCCTATTCGGCGATGCCGTCGAGGACTTTGCCCAGCAGTTTTCGATGGTAGAGCAGTAGATGGATGCTAGCCGGCATATCCTGCCACGGCACAGCTCAAGATCCTGCACCCCATCTACTCATCGCCAAGGGCGTCCCTCTACGATGACTGCACCGGCTCCGCTGCAGCCCGCCCCTTCGGCCCGGCGTGGAGCCCACCGCAGGAAGCAAATGCCACCCGTCTCATGGCCACCCAGAACCTGTGAAAGGCTTCAAAGCGCCCTTGAGATGGGTGACCCAGGGACAATGAAACCCGTTGCTCTGGAGCTGGTAAGCAGATCTCCATCTTTTTTTTTACCTTTTGCATTTAATTGTGCTGCATGCCCAAGTGGCTGCAGTCCTCAAGAGCTCAGCAAGAGTGGTTTCCTTGTTCCCTGGGTCACGTATCCAGTGTGCACGGCCGTCATCACGACCACCGTCCACCACTCTATTTTGCAGGTCTTCTGCCCCTGAGCGCCCAGCTGTGGCACAGATCCGCCCCCGATGTGACAGTCTCCACGGGTCACGAGGACAGGCTTCTTCCTCCCCTGTCCCAGGCTGTTCCGGGGGTGGTCACAAGGAGCCAGGTAAGTGCTTCGATGTCCTTAGCACGGCCACGACGTGGTGTGGCACCTCGAGCTCCACCCCGCCGCGAGGCCCCACCTGCTGGTACGTCCTATGACGTTGTCCCTTTGGTCCCCCTTGCGTGGAACTTGGACGCATGCCTTGCGCTTTCCAATCCGTCATGAGGGCTGGTCCGGACCGTCCAACTCAGCTGCGCGATTCACTTCGCCGGGCGTCCGCCCAGGTTCAGCGGTGTCCACTTCACCTTGGTGAAGGACGAAGATGCTGCTACCTTGTGCGGAGATCGCTACCCTCCTACGGAAGGGCGCGATAG
This sequence comes from Myxocyprinus asiaticus, assembly GCF_019703515.2. NCBI lineage: Eukaryota > Metazoa > Chordata > Actinopteri > Cypriniformes > Catostomidae > Myxocyprinus > Myxocyprinus asiaticus. The sequence goes on from NC_059365.1 coordinate 15,204,701, forward strand.
AACCTGTCCCTCCAGCTGAGATGAAGAAGGGGTTTTTCAACCCCTACTTCATCGTACCGAAAAAAGGCAGTGGGTTGCGACCAATCTTGGACCTGTGAGTTCGGAACTAGGCTTTACACAGACTCCCGTTCAAGATGCTGACGCAAAAACGCATTCTGGCGAGCGTCTGGCATCAAGATTGGTTCGCGGCGGTAGACCTGAAGGATGCGTACTTCCACGTCTCGATCCTTCCTCGACACAGACCCTTCCTGCGGTTTGCGTCTTAGAGTCAGGTGTATAAGTACAAAGTCCTCCCTTTTGGTCTGTCCCTGTCTCTTCGCGTCTTTACGAAGGTCGCAGAGGCTGCCCTTGCCCCTTTAAGGGAGGTGGGCATTCGCATTCTCAGCTATCTTGATGACTGGCTAATCCTAGCTCACTCTCAGGATATGTTGTGCGCACACAGGGACTTGGTGCTCTCACACCTCAGCCGACTAGGGCTTCGGGTGAACTGGGAAAAGAGCAAGCTCTTTTCTCGGTTTGGAGCTGGACTCAGTCTCTTTGACAGCGCGCCTTATGAACAAGCGTGCCCAGTTGGTGCTGGCCTGTTTGAAGGTGTTTAAACAGAAAACAGCGGTTCCACTGAAACATTTTCAGAGGCTCCTGAGGCTTATGGCAACCTTGGCGGTGGCCACCCCGCTCGGGTTGATGCATATGAGGCCGCTTCAGCACTGGCTCCAGACTCGAGTCCCGAAATGGGCATGGCGCCACGGGACACGTCGCGTGGTCATCACGCCGGTCTGTCACCGTCTTTTCAGCCCTTGGACTGACCTCTCGTTTCTACGGGCAGGTGTTCCTCTAGAACTGGTCTCCAGGCACGTCGTGGTCATGACAGATGCCTCCAAAACAGGCTGGGGCGCTGTTTGTAATGGGCATGCAGCCGCCGGTGTCTGGACGGGTCCGCGACTGCATTGCATTGTTTTCTATGTTAAATATTTATTTATTTGTATTATTTTTTTTTTACATCTTTGAACATTCTTCAGTACAGAATAACTGTCAAATGAAGCTCATTGCTGTGTAATTCTGCTTAGTTTACTGTTATGTTTTTGCACATGAATTTAACAATTCTTTGTTTAACAAAACAAAAATTGTTTTGAAAACAGTATGTTAATGTGTGCAAAAATAGCTATAGATTCACAGAGTTTTGCTAATGGTTGCGTTAGAGTAAGAATAGATTACATGAACTTTTGATAGATCTTGTCTGCATGTTGTATCAAAGCAAAGACAAAATAATCCACCATTTAGTCCACAGACACTGCTGATGTGTTGACAAAGCTACTTTAGTTAGGTCTGCTGGAACACTTCAAATATTCTATAACTCTACTTTAAAATTAAGTGAATGGCATCTACACTAATATTCTATTTATTTCCTTGTCTCATCAGGTTAACATAGCCTTATCCGATTCAGCTTTGGTCCCGGTTGATGCTCCACTCTCACCGCTGTCTGTTACTGAGCAATGACTACTAACTGCAGCGTGTGCTGACCAGACAACAAGGGACACTTCGATGGTCGCTGAGTGCATCACTTCGATCTACAACAATGGACTTAACATTAAATGAACTGCTGCCAACTACCAGCTAGATTGCAAGGCACACCTCACTCACCATGGCCTGCTTCCGTGGGCGTCACTTTGTTTTAAAAAGTTTTGGGTTCGCTGATTTTGACCTCACTAAACTAATGAATATTAATTAGGTTTTGCACAGATATATTCAAAAAAAATTTAACTGTTTGATAAATAGTCATTCTTGATGACCAAATAAAGTGCTCCAATAAATATTTTACATAATTAATTTGACAACTTTTATTCCTATATTTACCACTCTTGGTCCTGAGAATTTGTTACTCAGTCTAGGGCTGCACAATTAATCAAAAAACTAATCGATTATGTAATCGTGAAAACTGATGATTACAGCGTTCAATTTAAGTCTGCTCCTGTTGCGTCAATGGTTTCTATTTACATGTTTTTGCAGCAGTTGAGTATTCTAACCAATCACTAACATGTCCGTTAAGCAATGAAACGGCAATGGCCAATCAGAGCCTCTTAAATTAGTCCTCTGTCCTATCAGTAATGACAACTGATCCTAATGCACAAGTTTTAAACCGTCTGAATGCCCAGATGCTTGCTTTATTTTCCACCTCTGCTCGTGGTGGCACACGAAAATGAATACTGAATAAACATCACCTGACACTCGAAAAGCACTTTGGAATTATTTTAAATTCAAATCAAGTCAAATCTCTTTATTGTCACTCAACCATATACACAAGTGCAACAGTGGGTGAAAGTCTTGGGTGCAGTTCCAAGCAACATAGCAGTCATGACAGTGATTAGACATATACCAATTTACAATAAACATCAGATTTACACAACACAATTACATATCTTATATACACATATTTACACACAACACAATATAAAAATAATAATATACAATGTACAGTATACAAGACACCCAATATAGAATACACATACACACAATATAGAATAAACAGTATACAATAAAAATAGTATATATAAAATATACAGTAGGTTGTATGTGCTGTATTGACATTCAGGCTGTCGGTTGATAGTCAGTTGCCAGTGTGTTGTTAAGAGAGAATATAATTTATGACAGTCCAGTGTAAGATGAATAAAGTGCATTGCTGATATATATTGATCGTGAGAGATCAAGAGTTGCTTGGGTAAAGAAGCTGTCATAAAGTTGGTTGTTGCGGGTCCTGATGCTGCGATACTGCCTGCCTGATGGTAGCAGTGACAGCAGCCCATGTCTTGGGTGGCTGGAGTCTCTGATGATCCTCTGAGCTTTTTTCACACACTGCCTGGTATATATGTCCTGGAGGGAGGGAAGCTCACCTCCGATGATGTGTCTGGCAGTTCGCACCACACTTTGCAGAGCTTTGCGGTTGAGGGCAGTGCTGTTGCTGTACCTGGCAGTGATGCAGCCAGTCAGGATGCTCTGTACAGTGCTGGTGTAGAACCATGTGAGGACGTGGTGGTTCATTCCAAACTTCCTCAGCCATCTCAGGAAGAAGAGGCGCTGATAAGCCTTCTTCACAACGGCCTCAGTGTGGACGGACCATGTGAGTTCCTCAGTGATGTGGACACCGAGGAACTTGAAGCTGCTGACTCTCTCCACCCGTGCTCTATTGATTGTGATGGGGCTGTGTTCTCTGTCTTTTTTCTGAAGTCCACCACAAGCTTATTGCATTGCATATTGCACTGCTCGCTTTGAACGTAGATGTTAAATACACTGCAAATGAGCAGCACGACAAAACTAAAATGCTCCCGTTCTAATCAAGGCATAGATGCAGTTTAAATAATTGATTTATTATGCTGATTAGACAGCTTTGTTTTTAATGAGAGTGTGACGAGGAGGAGGGCGGGGCTGGGCCGTGAGGACACACGGCCGGCCCTGAATTGGGCTAATCATCCGGAAGGGGGATAAAGACTAGCCGGATGCACCAGTTCGAGAGATACAGATGCATGTGGCCGCGTTGCATGTGTGTCTGTGTTCTTATGTTTTATGTTGTTTTAAGTTCATTTATATCATAAAGTTTATGTTGACTGTTCAGCCGGTTCCCGCCTCCTCCTTGCCCGTCCTTAACTATGTGCGTCTCTCTCTCTCGAACTGGCGCCTCCAGCTAGTCTTTATCCCCTTCCTGGCTGATTAGCCTGATTCAGGGCTGGCCATGTGTCCTCACGGACCAGCTCCGCCCTCCTCCTCGTCATAGAGAGCATTCGCGAGAGTGCAGAACTTTGTGCAGAGCATCATTGAGCTCACATCGAAATGCAGGTCTCAAACAGTGTAAACCTGCAGTGAGTTACAGCAGTCATTATATTGGAGAGTTTGTCATGTTGCTCAATTTCTGTGTACAATTTATTAAAAATGTAGTAACAGTTTTTTTTGTCATGTTAATAAGAAGGCCAATGTGAATTTGCTTTGTACAAAATAGCAATAAAGTAATTCAGCTTAACTGTTCTGAATTTGTATTGGAAGTGTAGCCAACATAACGAATATGGCTTGAATAGCATATTTCAGGAATTACCGTCATTGTTATCACGTCTGCTCTAATAAGATCCATTTGCCACACAGCTGGTATTAGTAGATTTAACATTTTCATGAATCGCACAAACTCCGATCACAAATTACTCTTTTTAATTTCCAAAGTGCAACCACTGAGGAAAAAAAATTATCTAACAATGATCTTACATGAACAAGATCACCATTGAAGATCTAACGGGATGAATGGTCCCCTGTCTCGCCACCAAAGGGCTTACTGAACGCAGTAAGTAACTTGGTCAATTTAAATCGGCTGTTAATAAGTTTGAATATTGAATATGTCATATTATTTACTGTACAAGGACTAATACTTATTCAATTAATAATTTAATTTATTCTATACCATAGATATCCATTTAAAAAAAAAAAAAAAAAAAAAATATTTGTCCTAACATTAACAAACATTACTACAATATTTAATGCTTAAAAGAAACTGGAGCGCAGTTCATATCCACCATTGAAATCTGATACTCTGAAGAACTGTGGTTGCTTACTTTGTGACGTCACATTAATTTAATATTTTAATCGACATTAATAATCGCGATAACAAAATTAAGGGCAATAATCAAAATAATGATTTTTGCTATAATCGTGCAGCCCTAATTCAGTCATTAGATTAATACATGATCTAGCAGTCTGGTATTTGTGGAGGCTTTTTCACCACTAATACAAGGAGTTCCGGTTCTAATTCACCCCAATATATCTTTTTATTTTAATAAACCAAGATTGCATCTGTATGTCAGTGGACATACAATACATCTTGATTTAGGACACATTTGTTTGTATTTTGCTTTGCGAAGGAACTGGACAACAGCGCAACCTTCGGTGCACGTGCATGCACGATACAGAACTACTGCCAATGTCACTGATAACAGCCACAATGAGCACTCATCATAACATTCAAAATAACTAATCCCAGCACCTGACGCCACTCATTATAACACACGAAAAAAATAGAAATGCCTGCTCAAGAACAGGCAAAGTTTCTTATGCATAAGACACTTACCTGACTATGGCTATTTCAAAAAGTGGAAAGGACTTAACTTAACTGGCCTGGACAAAAAGTGGTAGGTACATGTCCCACCTGTCCCACCTATAAATGAGGCCTATGACTGCATCATTTCGGTCTTAGGATCATTTGGATGGACTCCACAAATAATAAACTGCTATCAAACACAGCATTTGCTTGTGCAAAACAGCAAGTAACACTTTACTGACCACTGCTTACATAACTTCATTCTCTTAAATTGGAAAGCATAGAAAATAAACTACTGCTAAGAAAAGCCTTTACCAGTCAAACAGCAAAAGACACTGCATCTATGTGCACTTCCGCAGTCAATTCGGGGTGGACTTCAAAGACACTTACACTAATCATTAATCTTACAGTTCAATCAATATCCTTTAGTTTTAAACATTGCCAAAAATCTACTCAGTTTACTCAATTGTATTACACATTGCTAACTGATATTTGCATTAGATTCATGCAGTATAGCCATAGGGGAACTGGTTCCCACAGCTGAGACTGGTTTCTTCCACATTTTTGTTTTTTTCCTCCATTACATAACATACTCAATTTTTGTTTCCTCCCACAGTTGCTTTTTGGCTTGCTTACTGGCAGCATAAAGACAAAAACATTAAGGCATGATTTTCAATAAAATTTTCAATGAAACTGTTCAATGGGGACTTTTAAAATATTAGCATGTATTAGTTAAGTAATTGTAGTATAATTTTCTTTAAAGCTGCTTTGAAACTATGTGTATTGTGAAAAGCTCTGTACAAGTACAATTTTCTTGTCTTGACTGACTGTATAAAAACTTCTGAAAATGTTTTATTAGTATAATAAATGTGACAAAATGGTTGGAAAAAAACTAAAACCACAGAATATTTCACATAAATTACAAATGTGTTATAAATTTTCTGATGTGTATTTCTGGTCTTGCAATTTTTAGGGTTAATAACATCAACAGATGGTTATTACCTTCTATTTAAACATATATACATTATAAGCCAATGAATCACTTACATGATAAGGTGGATGAGTCATTTTTGAAGAACACCAAACTGTATTCCTGCTTCCGTTCATACATGCAATGACGGCACATTTTAATTGTCTAATCCTCATATATTATGTCCACTAAAATATAAAACAAACATCAGGATAATAAATACTAGCCTTTATTCCCATGTTTTGTTTTTTGATCAAAATGGCAGACAACCTCATAAAGACAATTAAAAAAAAACTTAAAATAAAATAAGATTACTGTATTTTTGTTCATATGTAAGAAAACCTGCCTTTAACAACACATTGTAAAAGTTGATATCAGCTATTTATCATTAAAGTTTTTACACATTAATGAGAGACACAAAAGCCACCAATGTGCTTACTACATAGCTAGTACATCTAGATAGCTGAAGTTAGCATTCATGTTACAGTCCATGAATTAATTGATAGGCAGTGCTCCATTGAATAAAGAACCTTACAGCTGTTGTACAAATTCCAAATATGTTGGAATTCGGTTATATTATAAAAAGAAAAGTTCAGTGTCTGTTCATCCCACTTTCTCTTCAACTCTGAGGTGCCTCCTTCCCAGAGATGGACAGCAACCAATCAAAACAGGAGTTCCAGAGAAGGCCAGCAGCCAATCAAAACAGGAGTTCCAGAGAAGGCCAGTAGCCAGTCAAAACAGGTGTTCCAGAGAAGGCCAGCAGCCAATCAAAACAGGAGTTCCAGAGAAGGCCAGTAGCCAATCAAAACAGGTGTTCCAGAGAAGGCCAGTAGCCAATCAAAACAGGAGTTCCAGAGAAGGCCAGCAGCCAATAGAATTTGTTCACAAAAAGTTATGAGCCCTGCCCAGACTGTCAAAACTCAAATGACTCGTGAGCATGTAGAATACAACTTGCGTGTGAGCGTGAAAACTAAACTTGCGTGCAAGTAGAACACAACTTGCATGTGTGAAACTCACGTGCGTATGTTCAGTTCTGCGTGTGAGGGACCTGCCAGATATGTGTTTTTTTTATGTCTCCTTGCAATGTATTGATTGATGTGCACAATCATATTTTTTCCTCTCGAGTCTGGGATTTGTGATGTCTGCAGCTTTACATTTTGCTTGCAAGCTTTGTTACTGTGCTCACCCTACTGTAATTCGCTTGTGTGCTATATTTCTGCACATGCGTATTTTTGTCCATGATTTGACCTACTACACACACAAACACACACTCTCTCTCTCTCTCTCTCTCTCTCTCACACACACACACACACATACACACACTCTCTCTCTCTCTCTCTCTCTCACTCTCACTCACTTACACACACACACACACACACACACACACACACACACGTATGGTATGTTTTAAAATAAGAGGGAAGGTCAGAAACTCAATATTGATGATTTTGACTTTTTTGTACCTTAAAGCTAGGGTGTGCAATCTTTTCCAGAATTTTTTTTTTATTTTTATTTTTTTTTATACTGGTTGAACATCTCTTCACATCCTGATAGCAATCAATAATTTAAGTGGTCTAAATGTATATATATCTTCTGTGGAAGGGACAGGACTAAAACATTATCGACCAATCATTGCATTCGGTCCAAATGTAATGATAGGATGTCCTTCCTGTCTGTCAATCTATATGCATACCGCCGCGCAACTTGTTCGCGCAGACAATCACACGTCATCAGCGCAGGTTCCTTGATGCTGTGCAGAGCGAGCTCGAGAATGGAAGGCGAACTGCAGCTACCTTATGTTCCTCCTGAACCACCAGTAAAAGGAAACAAGAAAAGAAATACCATGTTAGAAACGTCTACAACGAGAAAACGTCTGGATCAAGAGTGTGCTAAAAGCAGAATTAACACTGCGTGATAGAGGAGGCGTGGCTTTGAAGACATCTCTGAAGCGAGGGCGGGCTCTATACTTTCAAAGCTAGCTTGCTAACCGCTAGCCTCTCTGGACTACACACCCTAGCCTTAATAGGGCAATGTATCCTGGGAGATACAACTCATAAAATCCAAGATATTTCAAATATATCAAAACTACCTTTGGATATGTTTTACTGAAGTCCAAATTCTATAAAAAGTGACACGACATGATATTTTTGCTAATCATTTTCCGCTTTTGATTGTTTTAGGGTTAAAGCTGCTCTCTGAAACTTTGTGCTCTCTAGCGACATCTGTGGTTGAAACTTAAAATTGCAAGCAATTTGCAGAAGAACATTTTATGTCAATCGTGAATCGGCACTGCTCTTCTGGCGAATGAATCTAATGATCTGAGCTTTCCTGGGCATTGCCTGTGTGTGATCATGACTGGGAGATATTCAGAGCCGGTGTCATAACGTGCTATTTTCATGCTGATATTATTTTTTACAATTAAACATTCAAACTGAAATATTACTTGCTTTAATGAAGATAAACACTCATATTAACATATTTTGAATTCATGTATTTTACACTTATAGAACTTTTCTAACACTACACTCAAAGCGCTTTTACATAGAAAACAAGCGACTCAATCACCTCTATCACTACCAGTATATTTTAATATGAACATTTTCAAGTGTTCTACTATTAATGTTTGTATTGTACTACACTTATCTATTTAAGAGGTGCAACTCGTGATATGGTTAATACAAGTTCAATGGAAGACTTTATAATATTCATATTATGTTGTACAGCCTATGTTGATAATGCAAGTGACCCATAATTCTACAATAGTATGTCTATGCAATGCACACAATAACACCGTAAACTAAAAACATAAAACGAGGAGTCAATAATGATGGGGATAAAATATACTTTATTAAACATGAAAATAATTTGATGAAATATGCAATATAACAATTACAAATCAATTTCAGAAGTCGTAAATATTAGTAGCATGTCACAGTAACTTCCCCCGACAACGTAGATACATCGCGATCGGTTAACACACGAGTAATGTTCAATTCATACAAGCATGACAAGCAATATTAGCTTTAACAACCCCACCAGACAGCATATCCAAGCATTATAGCACGTAAACAACTTTGCCAAACAGATAACAGATAAACATCCATCCATATTGCTGTGATGCTGTCCTGAACTTTGTGACTGTCTGAACTGAACGTTGTTTCTCAAGCCAGAACATGAGACAGACGGTACTTCTTAACTGTGTTTAAGGACATGGTGTAATGACACAAGGATGAACATCATAAGCCAGCATTTTGTGCAAAATCTGACCCGACAGCTCAAAATACAAATAATTTTTAAAGGCTTAGCAAAGTGAATTAGAGTAAGGTAAGGACATTGTTTTGAACACTGATTATTTATGTACACAATCAATAATGGCAATTTGTTAATTTTGTATGTAATCTTACATAGTGCAGCTTTAAAGTGAAAAACTTAACTCTAACCCTAATCGATCAGAAATAAGTTTGGTTATAATATATTGGAGAAAGCATATTAAAAGTGACTAATCATGGAATATTCATCCATTTATGAACTATAGATGTACTGGACAGTATTGCTTCATATGTGATTATGTTAAAACATATCTCTAGACAAAGGTATCTATCTACCCAGATTCCTTATACAGTTTTTTTTACAATCACTTTGGCACTAATCTCAGAACCTTGATGTAATTTCTCAAAACTCTAGACACAAAACTCAAAAAGGTCATCACTTGTAACACAGGCTGTCCAATGTTAAAAACACTGCATTGTGCATTCATATCTTTAAAGAAACCTTTCACTTGCAGAATAATTGGTTCAAATAACTAATTTATCATGAAATACCATAGGAACATTAATTTAGATCACCCACACACAAGATACCAATAGTTTCACAGTGTAGTTGTTTGTACAATCATTAAATATTGTAGTAAAAAATGTGATACATGTTTCATTATTGTACTACATATAAATACATCACAGTAAAAGGACTGAAAATCTATTGTAAAATCTGAAATTTATTGATGAAATACAATCAAATCACAACAGGTTTCTTTAAATCAAAACAAAAATAATTAGCTACGAAAAAGAAAAAACTACAGTAAAACGTCAACTGCATTTGTTCCTCACCTGGCTTACCGTAAAAAGCAAAACAAAGGATTGATTACTGTACTTCTATATTTCCATCAAACCTGTACTGTGGATTTGGCCACAGGTTCTCATCCACATCACAATGGATGTTTTCATTAGCCAAAAATTTTGGGAATAATCTTCGGGCATGGCGAATCCAGGCCTGGCACTTGTCTGCCGTGATGTCATTGCATGCATCATCCATGGCCTGGAGAAGGGTGACTTGTTCGTGAGGGCGCTTATAATATACCTTCCACCTCCATGTGGAGAAAAATTCCTCAGTCGGGTTAAGGACACAAGAGTATGGGGGTAAGTACATGGTGGTAAATTGTGGATGGGCCTGAAACCATGCTTGCACAATTTGAGCATGGTGGAACCTGACATTATCCCACACAATGATATAGGTCACGCCATCAGCTCAACAGACCTGATTTAGCTCATCAAGGAAGGTTACAAGGAGAGCTGCATTATATGATCCAATACGAGGTCTGCGTCCCATGACACCATCTTCCGATATAGCCGCACACATGGTGATGTTGGCCCCACGTTGTCCAGGTACTTGGATGGTTGCCCACAGGGCAATGAAATTCAGACCTCTCCTCATTGTCTTGGACAGGTTGAAGCCTGCCTCATCCAAAAAGATGAATTTGTGATGGTTTTCATCAGCATCCAGCTCCATCACCCTCTAAAAAGACATTTTGGAAAGAGAATTACTGATTACATTGAAGTAATGTAATTACATTTTGGGTAATTTTTCACAACAGGCATCTTGAATCTGAACATACCTGAACATTCTCAGTCCTCAGCTGCTTCACTCTGTCTGCATTTCTTTCAAAAGGCACAAAGTATAGCAGTTTTAGAGACACCTGGTGCCTTTTCAGCATGTGTGCGATAGTCAGCAAACTTATAGCTTCCACATTGTTGAACATGTCGTCATTGTCCAAAATGTGCTGCGGAATGTCTGTAAGGCGAATATTATTTCTGGCCCGAAACAAATTGACCACAGCCCGCTCTTGTTGGTCTGTCAGAATTTTGCCTCTGCCTCCCCTGTTTGGCCTAGTCTCTATCTTGAGGGAAAATTACAGTAAGAACACATTTAGTCACATCACCTACTCTGTGGTACACATTGGCATGCAGTATACAGTCATTTGACAATTGAGAGTAGCCTAATGTTTAATGCATCCTGAAGACTCTCATTGTGGAAAGTTCTGATGATTAAGGCCACAGTTGATCTTCTGAGGTTTGGTTGAATCATTATAGCTGCCTCAGTCATTGTCATGCCACGATTTACAACATGGTCTACAACATTGCTCGGATTTCATTGGACACTCTTTGCCTGTTGCTGCCGCTGTCATGGTCCGTGGCCTTGTACTTTACCATGTCCCCCCACACTTCTTAAACGAGGCCCATGGCCGGGTCTCTGGTGAGGCCTAAGCCCTCCTCTATGACGAGGCCCACGACCACCTCTCAGAAGGGGTGCTTGTCCCCTGCCATTCCTTTGACCACTTAGTCATCCTCGTCTTCCTCTTCCCACTGTTTGACCTCTATTGTGACCTGGTTCACCTGCCGGCTCCATGTTATCGCTATGTTGTTGTAGGTGAATACCACTAATTTCACGATATACTCATACCACAATGTGAAATCAATCATCAGTAACGAGTTGGAAGTATTGGAAAAGAAATTACAAGGGCCTGCAAACATACAGTAATGTCAAATCTGAAAACATGGTCTGGAAAATTGGTACATGGGACCATAGAAACAGTGTCTGTTAAAGAATGATGATGAAATATTACATCCATATATAATGTAGTCCAACTGGTTCATGTTTCACAGTAATTGGTGTCAATGGATATCATTATCCTGAAACTTTCATGATCTAAACATGCAATATTGTTCATGAGTTTCCATAAAACTATGCATTAAGAGTAATGCAACAGTTACTTATCATTTTGAGCAGTTGTTTCAAATGATAGTTAGATAATTGTAATGAAATGAACAGACAGTCATCTCAGATGTAATGTGTGACTAGCATATTTAAATGGTAATAATTTGTTGTTAAGTTGTGTCATTTTGAACAGGTGATTTTAGTTCAATGAACAAATTATCTTAGGTTTATGTGTATTGTATCTAAGTAATTGGAAAAAGTGTTGAAAAATGTGCATTTTGATAATTGGTTGTGAGTTCTGTGTCTAGAGTTTTGAAAAATAACAGCACGGTTCTGAAATGAGTGCCAACGTGATTGTAAAAAACTGTAAAATGAAAATAGAGAACACTGCCATCTTTCTCTGGAAATAGAGAAAATAATATTTAAAATTAATATGATCCATAAAAGCATTTGGCACAGCTCCCTTTCCTGAATATTTAAAGTTAGAGGCAGAATGAAATGTTTATTCTAAATTCTTGTGTGGGCAAACAACATTTTTACTTTAAAATATTTCCCACTGGAATGGTCTCCTCACTGGCAGCTCCATATTTACTTGCCAACAGAGCATGCATTTGTCATGCAATACGTGTGCTTGCTTAGTCCAAACCCATCCATTTTGTCCATGTCCAGTTAATGGGTGTCTAAAATTACACAAGGAGCCTTTGTAAAAAGGGTCAATGATTTTTAAGGGTATCCATTGCACTAAAACCACTGCTATATTACACACAACTACTTTACTGCGAAGGCTTAGATTAAGATGAGCTCAAGAGGTGCTTGAGTGACTGCAATGTTCAGGGTTTTGACCATTTAAAAGTGTCTCCTCCCATTTTATATTCACCACACTTCATTAATCTTTCAGGTATATTTCACTCATCTGCAGCTCTGTTCTCATTCCACTTTCTGGTTCACTTACAGTTACACTGATGATTTTAATATTTGTGAGAGCCTTTAAAACGAGGGGGAAGAAAGACAGAGGTGACTGAATATATTATCACTGACTTGAAAGCTTAGTCTATATATAATATATATGTTATGTATAAAACCTGAGTAGTACAATTTACATGTGACTTCTTGTGACCAAAATTATCCATGAAGACATTCAAGTCTTCTTTGACTAGAATTTGTTATACAGTAGTTGCACAATCTTCTCAAATCTCTCACATCCTAGGGCAACAGCTTCTGTAATAGGAAAATAAGAATAGGTGTTGAAAAATTTAGCAGCTCTGACTGTAAATAAAGTTTATGTGGCACAGAAAATTTAGTGTTTCCTCCATCACCCGGGAAACAGTGGAAGTAGTTAATTCCTTGAGGCATTGTCGTCACACACACATTTGTCACAAATCCGTTTATGGATACAGGTAGACGCTTTTCTGATTAACTTATCTTTTCATGCTATTGTTTAAAATGGAATTTAAAATTATTTCACAATGTAATTGACTGAGGATGTTTTCCCCTGCCAGAAGTATACACACACAATCCTGATTTAATAATACTTTTACCTGATGCACAACACTTTTGCTGGTTTAGGTTGTGTGGATGTGGCATACAGTAGGCAATGTTTTTTTTTTTTTAAATGCTCCATTTCTTAGTTTGTGTCCATATTATAGCATGTTCAAAAAATGGTACCAAAGCTTAATAAGTACTGGCCATATAAACACACACAAATGTTTATCAAGAACACACATTGTGTGAAAATCTTGACCATTACCTCTGCACAAAGCATGGTGTATATCACTGATATAACGTATGCTGCTGGCACTGGCAAAGACAAAGACGATGAAGTAACGCCCAAGGCTCGGAGGACAGAGGTGGAGCTGGGGGATCGGAGGACAGAGGCAGAGCCAGTGGGACTGAGGACCAAGGTGGAGCCATAGGGAAGGAGGTCCCCGGTGGAGCCGCAGCCTCGGATTGACGAAGCATAGCTGTGGGATTGGAGAGCTCAGGTGGAGCCAGGTGACCATCTGACCAAGGCGGAGCTGGAGAGACAAGGGATCCCGGTGAAGCCGATTGGCTAAAGGACCACGGTGGAGCCGAAGGGACATAGAGCCAATGTGAAACTGAGGGCCCGGAGAACCAAGGCGGAGTCCAGGGCCCGGAGGTTCCAGGCAAACTCGGAGGGTTGGATGTTAACTTTATTAACAAAAGTGAAATCCAAAAACCCTAACTACAAACGTAAACAAAATACATGAACTTGACTTTAACTTGGCTTGACATAAACTTGAAAACACAACCAAAGTTACATTCAGCAATACTCTATGACGTGGAACTCTGGCTCTGCGGCGGCCATGTCGTGGAACTCTGGCTCAGCATCCGCCTCCCCCACAGTGAACATGGAACCAATAATCTGCAGGGCAAGGTCGATATATTGAGCCAGGCTGTGGGTACTCTGACCGCCTGGCATCAGAGAAGACTCATTCAGTCCAAATCGGAAAAAGTCTTTGAGGGCCACCTCATTAAAATCCACCCTGCAGGCCAGAGCGCAGAATTCCTCCACATAATCCTCCAGGGGACGATTCCCCTGGTGAAGTCAAAGAAGCTGGATTGCTGGGTTCATATTGCATCGGTCAGGTATTCTGTAACGTTGTTGCTGGCTCTGGCAAAGACAATGACGATGACGATGAAGTAAAGTGCAAATTTATTGATAAAGTGAAATCCAAAAATCCCTAACTACAAATGTAAACAAAAACCATGAACTTGACTTTAACTTGGCTTGACATAAACTTGAAAACACAACCAAAGTTACATTCAGCAATACCTTAAATATGGGTTAAATACATGACATGGGAGAACACATGAAAAGATAACCAATAAACACAAAGAACTCTAAACAAGATAACAAGACAATCATCCAATGAAAACAAGACACATGAACATGGAGGGAAACCACATGACAACTGAAGTAAATGTAATATTTCTCCTTTCTAAGTCATTTGAAGAAAACAAACTAGAGTGAGGTCCAAAACTTTGAGACCACATTGAAAATCTTGGATACAAAGTTTAATTTAAAACTTAGGGGGAAAAAAAGAGCTGTAGGATTTTGAAATATGTAAAACCAAGAAATATCATGACCTAAAATTAATATAAAAAATCTTCTATTTTAGTCCATTTTAAGTCACTTTTTTTTTCTTTTTTCTTTTTTTCTTTATTACATTGGCCATGCTAACTCATTTGTACAAAATGGGAAATTTCTTTGCTTCCATTAAATCAAATCAATTGAATTTTATTTGTAGTGCTATTTATAGTACACATAATGTAAAAGCAGCTTTACTGAAAATCATACTGTAGTGTCTCTAATGCCTTAAAGCTGAAGTATGTTACTTTTTCCATGTTAAAATATTTCCTCCTATCCCAGCTTCACATGCAGACAACTATTAGTAAGCCATTCATAGGTAAATTTTCTCAAAAACTGTAAGTACAGTGTTTCTGTGGCACTATGAAAATTGCTCTGACCCACTTAGACCCACCTCCACAATGATACTCAACCAATAGCGTGAGTTAGGGGTGAGACTATCTCTTTGTTTGACCAACGGCAGACAGGGGCGTATTCGGAAAGATGTTTAAAAATTACGTAAAATTTCGAATGATCAGATTCCATTTGGTGGCGCTAGTGGTGCAGAAATTACATACTTCAGCTTTAAATGTATTTCAGTCCCCATGCAGTAGTTTCATTAAAAAACTTAAAAAATAAAAATACTTGTTGTTTCAAAAGTACACAAGATGTTCTTTGGAACATTCTGAAATCATGTTCTCAATAACATGGAATACTAAGAAATTCTGAAATGTATAATTTTTCAGTTCAAATTTTCACATTAAAATAGTTATTGCTGATAATACTGTATAATTTGAAAAATGATCACGAACAATTTTGTATTACATTTAGTGCTGTCAGTTGATTAAAAAACATTTTGTGATTAATTTATACTCTGGTGCATTTTTGGGCTGCCGCCTGCAATTTTCCACACTAAAATTTAAAAGCTCACCATTCACACATACTGTGGACTAATTGCAAAATATTGGTCTAATTTTTCAGAGAATGTTTTTTTTTTTTTTTTTTTTTGTCCTAAATTTATAAACATGTAATTCTGGTCCTGTTCACTCTACCTCACTTTGAAAAGTCTAATTTCATTCCACTAGATGGCAGCATGCACGAGGAAAAATATTTTTTTTCTCTATCACATTCCATCACAATATACAGATCTGAAATGCAGGTGGCGCATTTTAGCCCTCACAGATGTGCTTGACCATAGACATTCAGTCTAATTTTCAGTTCAAGCACCATCCTTGTTGTTTCATTGAATATCTCAGAATAGCCTCCGAGTGGACTAGAAGTTCAATCAAGGTGTCATTAGAAAGCTGATATCCTCTCGATTGCAATGATGTATATGATGTGCATTTTATCATCAATACTCAAAAACATATTTTTCTGATGGGTTTTTTTTTTTTTTTTGCATGCTTTTCCTGCTGGATAGTATATTTTGTTCTGGACATCTAAGATATAACATTGGAATATTCAGCCAAGCAAGCTCACTGACAAGTAAAAAATATATATATTTTTTTTTGAAAACTACCTAAGGTAAAGGCAGAAATAACGTTTTTGGCTATTTGGGGCTTACAGCGACAGTTATCGGAGCATAAAAGAGACGTTTGTATTTGTTGACATTTCACTTTGTGATTCTTTTGAAAATCCTTTGAACTATGTATTAAGGCAACAAAATAAAAGCTTTCATTTGATATATGACTTGTCCATTTAGGTGCTATTTGAAAGACTTATTTTCATATAAATAGTTCTACAACATTACCTCTAGGGGCGCTAATATGTGACGCAAATGTTTTGAGGCCTTATTTTTTTTATTTTATGTAACATAAATGCAGAAGTGATGGTTTTCTCTGAAAAGTTCAGATTCTAAGCTTTCAAATGATACTTCATATACCTGACTTATGTATACGGAGACTTTAACGTTTAAACAAAAACTTTTTTAAAGTTACAGCACCACCCTTTGAATTTAAGGGGTTCACCTCATAATTGTCCATAGTTAATCAGATTTTGTGCTGACAATTTACTCAATTTATACTTCTTTTCCTGTCAAAATGCACTTATTTGTTTCTTAAAAAAGAAAACAATATGTAACAATAATGCTTTATTTACATTTTCCAAACAAAGCATTCCACAGTATAAAGACAGAAATAAACTAAAATATCACCAGTTCAAGTAACATTAAACATTTCACGAAGTCTAAGTGGGAGGTTGACTAATTACAAGAACTAGTCCCCCCCATAGGTTGCATTTTAATTGCAATGTGCATTAAACCTCTTAAACTCTCATCCTCCAAAATATTAATCAACCGGCAGACTGTGGCTATCCGCTTTGCTACAGCAATTGTGCAAACACATTCACGATTCGCGTCAGGCCGTCAATGTCACCGTCAAGCGCCGCTTTGAACTCCACATAAAAAGTGCTTGCAAACATTGTCTTGTTCTGCATTTCCATGACAGTTAAGACTTGACGTGCTTCTGTGGTAAATAAATTGTGCATTACAGAGGCTGCAAAGTACTTGATTTCTATCACAAGTCCCATTTAGGCTTGTTTTGTACAACAAATAGCGTTAAGAGGTCCTTTCCCCTCTTGATCACTGACACGGCTTTTGTGTGTGTTTGTGGATTGTGCATCAGTGTAGTGACTCTGGGTGGACACATTGCAAATGTTCCACCCTACTCTGACCAGTGTTTATGCTGGTTTATGCGTTATTAAGGTTAAATACATTAGTCGCCGTTAAGAAAAGTTAACGTGTTAAACTTTTTAAATTAATCACATGTGGTAACGCATTAACTTTGACAGCTCTGATTTAGATAAACTGCTAAACAGAAGCAATTTCACTAGTGGTCTCAGACATTTGGACCCCACTGTAGTTTGTGTCTTAACATTAACCATCATATCATGATGACTGGAATTTGCACAGTGAGTGGAGTTCCCTGAGGCATAGCTGGAATACTCGTCTTGTATCCTTGTTGATTTTTGCCTACTTGACAGATCTGATTTTCTTACTAGTGCATTGGACAGAGTTTTGTAGTCTCATTTGAGCAGTTCATTCCGGAGGTTAGGATGTAGCCACTTAAATGTGATTGTAGGACATGAGTAAAAGTGACACATTTTCCACTTACATACTTTTATTTTGTGCTCCAACAGAGAGAATTTAGGAGGGATACGGCCCCATGAACCAAACTACTTAAAAAAAAAAAGTTCAGTGATTCAAAAATGACAACACAAACAGAATGACAAACAGATATTTCTGCCCTAAACTCAGGCCATTGGTTGAGCCAATGTTGCTATGTCGAGTTGGTTGAAATGCTCAAAAAAAAATAAAAAAATAAAAGAGTGTTACGCTTTTCAGGGAAATCAACCTACAAATGGTTTACTTATACTGTAGTTGTCTGTGCATATTAAGCTGGGATAAGAGAAAATATTTTAACATCAAATAATTACACACATTAGCTTTAACTACTCATAACATCTGTCAATATATACAAGTTCTATCTTTTACATATCCTTGGCAGATAATATTTGGAATTATTTTTAATGACGAGTTTATGCTCCTCAGTATTCATCTGTGTTAAAAGATAACCAATGATTGCCATAGTTACAGTGGTTGGCAGTTCTTATATTTACTTTTTTTTTTACAACACTTGTGGCAAAGTTGACATATCAAAACTATGTTGTCTTCTTATTGTAGACGACTCACAGAGCAGTCAAGAAATTTCTCCAAGTTTCATCATGCTTCCCATGCCTTATTGATTCTTTAAGCTGTGAACATGGATTGACAACCCCATTCAAACATTTGATTTCAAGGAACCAGGACATCTACAACAGACAACAGAGGGAGACCTCAAACATGGCCATGATCTGACTGTCTTGTGTAGTCACTGAACTTTGAATGGTTCACAAAGGTTGCAGGGCATCAGTGTCTCTTTAGTCTGGTGTGTTAGTAATATAATTGTGATAGCATTCAACTTGAAAACATGCCTGCAGTAAATAGTAAATACAATTAGTATATATGTGAATCAAGTCTCCCTTATAATCTTGTAATCAGTCCAATTTTTTTTCTTTTCTTTTTTTTTTTTTTTAAGGTGGCTAAACCACAAAGCATGAAAGTTTAGTCACCATTACAATACAGTTCTGCTTGGACCAAGGATCAATATTTGGCTGGTTAGCATGGCTCAGTTAGCCCTTGCTAGTAAATTCTGTAACTACATCATCTGGACCCAATAAAGCATTTTTCTCCCATTATGTCCATTAGGGCTGCACGATTTGGACAAAAAGTCATATTGCGATTATTTTGAAAAATATTGTGATTGCGATTTTAACTGCGATTATGACAGAGAAAAAAATAAATATGGTAATGTTTTTCACGTTCAACTGCCAAAAGGCTACCGGGGTTTTACACTTGAGTACTCTTAAAAAGAACCAAACTTTTTTTTCAATTCACCCACAAACAAATAAATATCTAAACAGTGAAACAAAGAAAAAACAGTGTCTTCTACACATTCAAATTGTACCCATCAACCGTGTAGGTCTGTTTTTGTCAATTTTGTGATAGGGTCCTACTAATCATCGTCATTAGTTTTTGAAACCCAGTCAACTTCAATATTAGGAATCAGGATTTTAACATCCAATACTACTCTCCAATTTTCTTTTCATCTAATTGTCTGATACTGATCATTTAACTTTTTATCAGCAGTTCTGTCAAAACTGGTTAAATGAAAGCTCTCTGCGCAATGTCACTGTTACCTGAATTTCCCTGTTGGTAATACCATAATTGTTGCCTAGTATTTGCTTCAGATATACTGTTGGTTAGACGAATAATTAAATATACACAGAATATTCCATTTTACTCTTTACTCTAGGCCTTAAAAACAAGTAAGCTTATACAAACTATTCTATACTGTATATAAGATAGTCCTAAAGAACGAGGCTTAATGTCAAACTGAAGTTGAACTGATAATGCATTGGTGTAATAAACTTAAAGTGAATGTTTTGGTTAGATTGTCACCAATTAATTTCATAATTTTTATTCTTTATTTTATTATATTTAATTTAACAATACATTATATTATAGTATCTAAATATTGTAAATATATTTATCATATGTACGTTCCTTTCTTTTCATTTTGTTGGATGCTGGTAATACTAGTTCCGCTTTCACTTGTTGCAGCTGGGAGTGTAATAAGGGTGACACGCTCACTTATATAGTAAACTTGTAATCAAATGACATGAGAATGGAGGAAAAGCACATGTTTTTGGACTCTACAGGCGCTACTGTTAATGATGTTTGCTCAGCAATAATTTAATAAAGATGTTTGAATTATACCCATCTTGTATACCACCTGTGCCTGGCGGAGAAGAACATGTTGCAACCACAGATGATAATAAAAACCGCTTCATGCAGGACTTGCTGGTTTAGTGTAAATAAAGTGTGTGGCTTAACGCATATAAGCAAATGGAACCGAACTCCGAGCACTTCTGTTACTCTAAGCATGAGATGGAGTTGTGGAGCACAGAACCGCTCCGAAAAACACTGTAATAATGCTCTAATTTAATATAGACTGGACAGAGAAGCGCAAATAATTTTTGAAGTGAGCAGAATATTTATTTGTATTAAATCGCAGCCCTTTGCGATTTAATAATCGCACGAGGTCATATAGCAATTTCGATTTTATTTTGATTAATTGTGCAGCCCTAATGTCCATTAAAAAGTTGCTGTGTATTCTGACAATATACAGTATGTATATATATATATATATATATATATATATATATATATATATATATATATATATATATACACACACACACACACACACACACATATATATCACAAATAATTCAAAATATCATAGTAGATGTTTTACTAGTGGCCAATATTTGAGGCCTCCTAAAAACGTGAAATTGAATATTTTCCTATGCTGCCTTTAATGTCACAGCTCAGCCCAGTTGCTAGTCAACGGCTTTGGAGTGTGCATCAGAGCCACTGAAAAAGAGAGTTGCGACACTCCCATAGACGTCCATTGTAATCGAAGAATGCAGAAGTAACGCGTGTCAGTGGCTGACCAATAGTTCCAAACATTGTATAGTTCCAACGTGCAACCGCACGTTCATTTTCAGTGTTTCAGAAGCACGCTCACTGGCAAGTTTTTGAAATTACTGATTTTTTTTCATATTCCAAGCATTAGTGGACCTCTTATCAAATTTAGTCAATAGTGGTATTTTATGTAGCCAGCTTAACTAAACTAAAATTTTGTTAAAGTTTATCGTAAGATAACAAGATCGTTAGATTCTAAATGCAGTTAGCACTAGTAGCTAACGTTAGCAACACCGCTATTCAAATTAATTGGTTGTCATCAAGCTCTGCAGAAGCCTGATAATGACCCATTCATTTGAATCAGAGGGAAACATATAAAACATGCAGGGTAGGGGGAACTCGAGGACCAGGGTTGAAGACCATTGATCTACATCACTGGATCTAGCACTACAAATAACAGGAGTGGAGGACCATGGGTGGAGGAACAACCTTTACCCTCTCACTAGACATATTGTATAATAAAATGTTTTATTGAATGCAATTGGTTGCCTTGTATATTCTGTACTATTGACCAAACTCCTTTCTTGGCTTAAATTGAGCAGTTGCTGGTGCTTTGTCATTGTATCGAGTACTATAAATATAAGTATCGTCAATGTAGTAAATTGTAATGTGGGCTAATTAATAAAAGAACATGTTTAACAAGTCACATTTACTTAAAGTCTAAAGTTAAATGTAAAGTAAAACAATAGTCCTCAGTAGGCTACAGTACGGTAGCTAGCATAGCCATTTCTAGCTCTGCGTCACAATACTGCTGCCTAGTGTTATGCGGTAATATAATATAAATAAATGTAAATAATAATAATAAAGTAGCAGACATATAAATGATACAACACACCAGTAACCAATGGACATTATGTGTTAATATACCGAAAATTGCTGTAAATCTAGTTGGTGCTGCTATCTGTCCCGCCAAAAACCATTCAAACTGGTTGACAGCACGGATTTGTTTGGAACTATTGAGAGCTACATGAACCACGTGATCGTGTGTCGGCGAGATCAAAGAGTGTCGCAACTCTCTTTTTCAATGGCTCTGGTGTGCATGTACTGTAGTGTCATCAGTAGGGGTGTGACAAGATCTCACGATATTAAAACGTGACGATATTTCTCATTGAGGTGAAAAGCTGTCTCACGATATAAGCATGACGGAGTGTGAGGGTGAAATTAGCATAGAAGATGCCCCCGCCACTTTTAAATCGTTTGTGTGGCAGCATTTTAGTTACCAGGTGGAAACAATAAACGGTGACAGAGTGACAGACAAGACACGAACAAAGGCTGTGTCTCGTTTGGAAGGCTGCGTCCTCCGGAGGTTGCATTTATCGGCCGCATACGTCATCAAGGCTCGTTTCATTGTTTATTTTTTGTCTTTCTTTTTCTTATATTTTATCTATTGTCAATGCCTTTTATGTATATGCACTTACATTTAGACAATTGTTAACCTTTTTTGCATTCCCAATAAAAATAAATAAATAAATAAATAAAATGAAACGAGACAGCCACGATGACGTATGCGACCGACAAATGTGACATCCGGAGCACGCAGCCTTCCAAACGAGACACAGCCAATATGTAAGCATTGTAAAAAAATAGTGCTGTACACCGCAGCTAACATAAGCACTATGCAAAGACACCTACAGAACCACCGCAGCTCTCAACTAAAATCAACCAGGTCTGAAGAGACTCATGTGAAATCATACAGGACAGAAGCCAGTCAGTTGAGTTTGTGGCAAAACCTTTTACAGTGCTTGCGTATTGTTCTGTCTTTTACTGCATATGATAATTCATACTCAGAAAGTAGAACTGAAGTGACATTCATTACAAAATGATTAGGTAAATCATTTCAAAATGCACCTGTATTGTTTTGCATTTTGTGACTTTCAGTCGAATAAAAGACTATTTTACCAGTCATATACACTACCGGTTTTAAAGGTTTTGAAACACTTGCCTGAAATGTTTCTCATGATCTTAAAACTCTTTTGATCTGAAGGCGTATGCTTAAATGTTTGAAATTAGTTTTGTAGACAAAAATATAATTGTGCCACCATATTAATTTATTTCATTACAAAACAAAACTTTATTAAAAATTGATGACTTGGACCAAATAATAAAGAAAAACAGCCAATAAGTGCCCAACATAGATGGGAACTCCTTCAATACTGTTTAAAAAGCATCCCAGGGTGATACCTCAAGAAGTTGAGAAAATGTCAAGAGTACATGTCTGCAAATTCTAGGCATTAGTCAAATGGGATTTACCGCTTAGGTAAGTGGCTCAAAAAATGAGTGCCCATGAGCAAAAATGGCAGATTTCAAATTGCATACTCCTGGGCCATCATATGCCAATTGAGTAACTGCCTTATATATGAATGGGAATACTAACAGATAGCTTCTCCGGGTATTATTGACCTCCTTGGTGTGGACAAATACAGATTTACTATTTACAAAATTTATCTTGAACATGTTCATTTAGCCTCAAAGGACATACAATATAGTACCTGCATGACTTGCTCTTCTATATTACTTCTAGCAGCCATAATGCATTGCGGTCATTTCCCTCGGATAAAGAGCTGAGCTAGCGCTAAATTTTTAATTTTTAGTGATGAAGAGAATTCAATGGAAATGTCCTTGCGTTCAACACACTTATTTTAGGTAGACGACATAAACAAGTGTGCTGTTTTCCGCCTGCCAGAGATAGCCTCTGGCCATATTGTATTGAAAGCCCTGACATTCTATAGATGCCTTACTGAAGAGTAAATTTTTTTTTATGAATTAACATTGTCCTGAAATGCTTTTTTTGGTGATACATATTAACATACATTGATTCTTTTGAAATATTTCCATAGTATTAAAGATATTTGATTGGCTCATTTTATCTCCTTTGAAGAAATATACTATGACTTTGTGGTGTCGTCTGCCTGTTTATAGATTTGTTGCAAAGGAACAATCTCATAGTTTAAAAGGGGTATGCAATATTTGCATTGCACCACGTAAAAGATAAAGAGAGCCCTTTGCATATTGTAAGGTTTAGGCAATGCATCACTTGTTTTGTTCAGAAAATGAAAATTACTGCATAGTGTTTCATAAGCTCCTTTAAGCATAACACCCAGTGAAGGACAGCCACAACTGACATTAATAAGTTTGCAGAAGTTCTCTTTGACAGTATTACATTTAGACTGATGTTTATCTGATGTGCCTGTCTAAATTCCTCTAAATTTACAGTAATTCAAAGACCAAAAGATTTGTCAGGAATTCTAACTTTTTTTTTTTTTTTTTTTTTACATTACATACAGTATACTCGCTTCAACCAGGGGCAGACTGGGACTAAAAAGTAGCCCCAGACTTTCTGGCCCAGAGCGGTCCACACCATAACACACCAGCTCATTGATTAGATTTTCTGGCTCAATTTAAGATGTTTGTGTTGGGGGGAAAAAAAAAAAAAACATTTCTAATGACTGCTAGTCATGACAACGGGCCCCACAGTGCAAAAATTGTCATAACTTAAAACATATAAAACCACTGTAAATGTGATGAGTGGATTTTTTTTTTTAGAGAAAGCACTAAAATAAGCACTTTACAGCTCAGACAGATAACATGTCTGAAAACATGTTTTTCCCCAACATACAGATGTTAGTTTAAAATGTAAATGAAAGTACAAGGGAAAGTGTGTATGTTAGGTGCCATAACAAGTCAACATTTCTTCAAAGTTTTTAAAGATCTTAATAACCTTTCAACTTTTTTCTAGAAATGCAAATGAACTATTGTCTTACTTAATATGAGGTTGTGGAAACAAGTATAATAATAATAAATACACACACACACACACACACACGCACACGATCAGAAAATGTTGTTTAAATTAGTTAGATGAAGAAAGTGTCACACAGCAGGACACTAATGACAATGCTTAACATTTAACGTCAATTACTCACATAACTGTAAATATTTAAAATAAAGTTGGCCAGAATATGTACATAAATATAAACAAATAAATATGTCAAAAAGTAAAAATACCTATTAAAGTGTAGAATTTTGCAGATTAATTGCTCATATTTTCACTCTATGGGAGTCTGTTGCATCTTTATATCTGCAGTGATCCAATTCCTTCCCCAGATTATTCTTGAAACAAAGGGAAAAGCCCAATGCTTTGACTGTTACGGACTCAATCCACACAAGCTTTGTTGTGAAACCAGGTGCGAGAGAGTTTAATGTAAACACACAGGATATACACGGTGAGATGAAGACACTGATGAGATGGCACAGGTAATCGGTATAATGGAGGATATTCACAGGTAGGTAAACAGGTAAATTACGGTAAGTAGAATTCTCTGGGTAACGAGGGAACAACAAAGGTGAGTATCCAGGTAATTATAGTCCAGAATACTTCGGAGGAAGAATCAGGCAGAGAAACTGGTCACAATAAAACAAGCAATAAGGTAAACCTCCAGGCTTCGATTACTTTTGAAAGAAGGAGCGAAAACACTGCATGGGAGCAGTGCGGTCAAAAATAGCCCTAAGTGAGACTTGACAGTGAACTGAAATGAAAGCGACATATTTAAGTAGTCCTTGATGAGTGAGCCGATTGTGCGCAGGTGTGGTGAATTAGAGGTCGGGAGAAGAGTAGCGGAACACTGAGGGAGGCGAAGAGCCTGAGGGAGGCCTGACATTCACAAGCACTGTTTCTGCTATCTTTTAAACAAAGTAAGCCTCAGAGACTCAAACAGCCACAAAGTAATATTTTTCATGAATTATTTTCTGCATTTTTATCAGGCGTGAGTATTATTCACAAGTCGCACTTCAGCTCCCACTAATACTTTGCAGTATGAATTAATTATGCAAATGACTATGTGCTGCTCATAGCTTTACTGTTTGCAGATTTTAAATATGCTGCTGTTATTGTATTTGTTGTAATTTCCAGTTATTTGTCATTTTGTGATTATTCAGAGCTCATCTTATACTTAATATGTTATCTTTGGTTGTCACCATTACTATGATTTGTATGTCAAATAATAAGCTCAACCCGTTGGACTTAATTCCACATTAGTTGTATCCGAATTAAATCCAAGTCTTTAAACAATCAAATTTGAGTTGGGTCTGAGTCTGAACGATTCATCAATGAATCTGTATTCAAATTGTAATTGTATCGCAACATCAATATGATAAGCTTGTTTTAACTTTCACAACTAAAAAAGAACTACCATCAATATAAATGTAACAAAAACACGTCTATATTTTATGATTAGTTTTCTGCTGAACAAATTTGAAAGTGGTTTCAGAATGAAAGCATATGCTTTAGGTGTATGAAGACAAAACTGTCCTTCAACACAAGTCTTATTGAGTTCTGTTGATATTCCAGTTATTTGTTGCTTTTTCCCCTCCACTCAAACATAGACTAAAGAAAGTGTAAGCTGTGTTAGTCGTTAAAACCAGAGTTATTATTGTTTCGAATTTTAATTTTGTTTTTCATTTCTACTTCATTTTCAATTTGTCCTTTCAATTTAGTTTAGTTTTATCTAAAATGATCCCTATCTAAAGAAATAATATTTACTGAGAATTCTTTTTTGTCTCTATCTGCCAACTGGTTTGGGAAAATAATGAGTGAACACAGTAGTAATTAGCACTCGCTGAGAAGTTACATCTCACGACTGGACTGCAAATGCTATATCTGAAAATACTGGTAAAGCCCACTGCTAATATTAGGGCCATTTAACACGGACATGATTGTTAATTCGCGGAAAACGTGGGGCAGTTCTACGCACTGCTTGTGCACCTAAACCCTGATGTGTCCATATGTTAAATAAATAAATAAATAAGAGGTACATAAAAATGTATTTTATACTACCTTGAAGAAGCTATTTGACAACAGATATTCACATCCTGTATATTCCACAAGACAAAATGGTAAATGAATTTAAACAAATGATCCTGTTCTAAATTTTACATTCCCTTGGTTCTAAAAGGATTAGTTTACCCAAAAATGAAATTTCAGTCATTGTTTACTCACCCCTGTGCTGTTATAACTCCATATGATTTTCATTCTTTTTCTTAACACAAAGGGAGAAATTGTGAAAACAAATTGTGCTCAGTGATGTCACACAATGGCAGTTTATGGTGATCACTTCTTCAAGCTTCAAAAGGACACAACATATAATTCAGAAGTCTAACAAATTATTGTATGTGACTCATGTCTTGTTCTCAAGGAATACAATATGGTTTGGTGAGAAACAAACCGAAATCTGGTGTATTATTAAGTGAAACTCTTGAACGACCATTGATCTCCTGTACGCATTCATGAGACAGACTGCACACGAGCTTTAGAGCTACTGGCACAAGAGCAAACCCTTTAATATGGTGTGCTGCTTTCTCTATGATTAATTACTGTTTGTGTAATAATTGTTCATGAGTCCCTGCTTTGTCTTGAGCTGTGAAGCTGCCCACATTTCTAAAGAAAAATACTGCACATTCTTTGGTTTCTCAGCATCTTCTGCACAATTGAGTTCTTCCCAACAGTGGCTAAATGATATTGACATCCAGCTTTTGACACTTAGGACAATTGATGGACACATACACAACTATTACAAAAGGTGCAAACATGAATTGATGCTCAAGAAGGCAACACAAGAACCAAGAACCAAGGGGATGCAAACTTTTGAACAGACTGGTTTTTGTAAGTTACAGTACATTTTGTGTAATGTAGCTTTTGAAGAGTACTACATACAATATATAATCTTTTATCTCTTATATTTGCATACATTCTGAAAGGGGTGTGAAAACGTATAGGCCTGAAACAAAAGGGGTATGCAAACTTATGCAATATATAGTTTGTGAAAATTTATATTTTATTTTATATTTTGTTTTTCACTGTTTAACCACATTTTAGCTTTTTTTTAATTCACAAATTCCACGTAGCCTATTCTATCCATATAACTGTATATTGCATGTGTAATTATGAGTAGACTTGTCATGTCATTTACACATTTTAACACAAAATTCACAACATTGTAACCTACAATTCAAAATACAATCCCCACATCTCAACATTTAAAGGAATGTTCCAGGTTCAATACAAGTTAAGCTCAATCAACAGCTCGTTGTTGAAAATGCATTTTTGCATTATTTGGGGCATTTGCGCAAACTAACAGGACGACAAAAGCGCATGACGTCATTGCCATGGTGACCAGATACATTTCAGCCGATTTGCTGAAGACTAGAATTAATGTATCGTTAAATCAACGTGCGACGCACCAAAATTTATTTTCTTCTCTGCAAACCATACCAGAGACAATAGCGACTATTTAAAAAGTTACAGTTAATTCATCAAGGACCAGTTTAAGCTGACAACACTCTGTGGACTACAAGAGACTACAGATGCCTACATGTGTGGATACATTATGCCTAAAAAGACTTAGCCCAATATTAATCATATTTTTCTGAATTTTTATTTTGATATGTAGTTTTTAGTAAACTGTGAGAGACATGATGTGGGTGACTTGACTTAATAAAGTTCTTAGCCACTATGAAACCACGATGCGAGCACTGTCTTGGCTGCACAAACGGCGTGATTTTACCAGTTGTCAGGTCCCGTGCCGTGTGAATCTGCCTTGTAGTTGCTAGTACATTGGCTACATACCTGTCTGTGTTCGTCATGCCAGCCACCTCAGTAATGTTATACAGCAGTCTCTGTAGTAACATTCAAGTGTATTGGTTGACTGAGTGGGCTGCTCTGCAGGTGTGTTTGCTCAACACTGTGAAACAAACTCTGGATACATCAGTGTCCATTAATTTATGTTATGTTATTTTTATTTATTTATTTATTTTGTTCATTGCATCACAAATTAAATGCCATAGACTCGGCTGGACTCTGAAAAAAATCCAGAGTCCCAAAGGTTTGTGAGTCAAGTCCGAGTAAAAATGCATCCCGAGTCCGTGACAAGTCCAAGTCCGAGTTCCAACTCTACTTAACACGCTCATACCGAAATGCGCTACAATGTGTAAGTAATTTCAAAATAAAAGTCATTACAGTTTTATAAAATAAAATCCATTGTATTGGCTTCACCTTACAAATTTTTTTGAATATTCACTCCATAATGGGGTCCGTGTGGGCATGTTGGAGCCCAGGGTGGCTGCCTATATCGCCTGTAGGACAGGTATTTGCGCAGCACTGGGCCGGCACAAATTACCCAGCGGCCCACCGAGAAAACGCCCGGTGCTCCCGATGGCCAGTCCACCCCTGCCTTCAATTACAGATATACATATACAGTAATACAAATCTATTGTTAATCTAGATTAGTGACAATTCTGAAGTGTTACACCGGGCCTTCAAAAAAGTATTCACCACCAATGTGCCAATTTGGGTTGTGGAAGCGAGTAAATGGAGAGCAGTAATTTCCAGATCTTACCACATATTTTAAAATACATTCAAGTCTGAGCTCTGGATGTGTAATTCCAAAATACTACCCAGTCTTTCTCCAAGACTTACCTTCATTGTTCTTGTTACATGCTTTAGTTCATCATCTTGCATGAAAATTCACCTTAAATGTAAATCATTTCCTGACTGAGGGTTTGTCAAGGAGTTTCCTCCATCCAAATTGCAACATGCTTTCCAGATCTTCCTTCTTTAATAATAATAATAACAAAAATAAAAATAAAAAACTGGGCATGATTCTACACCTCATGCTTTACAACAGTAATGGTGTTACTGAGGTGCTGCCCTGCATTTATTTGTATTTAATTTTTTTGGATTTGTCACATGGCCTCTAGAAAACTCCATACATTGCTTAATGGCGAATGCTCGTCAAAAAACTAATTTTCAGATTTTTATTTTTAATATTTCATGACTTTCCAGCAAGTTTATTTTGAAAGTCATTTGAGAGGCTCCAAAACGGATGAATATATTTTGTTTTAATAGAAATACATTGCAAGTCTGTGAGAAAAGAGCATGTAAATGCCTGTGATTATGCTAAAGGTTAAACTTTTGAGGACAAATTACTGAAATTAGATTAATGAGTGGGCCATGAAGCAGAAAAGCTCTTAACATGAGTAATTAATTAATAGCTTAATTCCTCTGAGTGCAGTAGTGATTTGAAGCTAATGTAATTCATTGAAAATTATTTCAACTTTTTAAGAGTATCTGAATGGTTTTGTTTGTAACATCCTTGTGTATAAATAGCTATCATTGTACAACCAGGCCAGGAACACACTTACTAAGAAATCAGAGTGGCTAAAAGAAGCTACTCTGAAAAGCTGAAAAAATTGTTTTCAGCCAACGATCCTGCATTTGTGTAGAAAGGCCTAAAAAGAATTACCAATTACAAGACAACTCCCCCTCACTCTGTAAAGAGTGAACTAATGGCTGATGAACTGAATGTGTTTTACTGCAGGTTTAAAAAGCCCAGTCTCACACCCCTCCCCCGCTCTGATCTTCAATTCACACACACACCAACATCTCCTGGAACCCCCCTCCTGCCCCCTCGTGCTACTCAATCTGCACTTATGCTCTGTGATGAGGATGTGTGCCGGGTCTTTCGGAAACAAAAGACTAGGAAAGCTTCAGGCCCAAACAGTGTTTCACCTGCCTGTCTGAAAGTCTGCACTGACCAACTGGCCCCATCTTCACACAGATCTTCAACAGATCACTGGAGCAGTGTGCAGGTCTCTTCTGTCTCACTGTAATGTTCTGTATGCCCTTGTTTCTACTATCACCAAAAAAACAAAAAAAACAAAAAAATTCTTGTGTACATGAGAACACTTGGTAATAAAAGCTCACTCTGATTCTAATTTTGATCATCTGCCTTAAAATGGACATACATAATAAACCAATGATTTTAAAAGGAACGTGCAGCTGTGACATTAAAGTTGATATCAGTTGACGTGTATTGCAAAACAATACTGTATTACAGATCACATAGCTCTTTTATGAAGAAATACTTCAAAACAGTTTCCAGCCAAATCAAAGTATGTCACTGGAAATGTTCCAACTGTAAAGGACAACATGCACTTGTGAAAAGACTTACTTTGAAACAAATGGTGAAATGACAGATGATGGTGACTAAAGGAAAACTATCTTGGAGATTACAACCTTAATTGTTGTGATATTATTTTGGAGCATTTGCCATTGGTAGACCTTTAAATTATTAAATATTCAAAAGTTTATTTAAAGCATTTTAAAAATGTACAAGTAAACCAGTAAAAAGAGAAGACAGAATTATTCATAGACTGTCAAATGAACATTCTTAGTCTGCATATAAGAAGAGGGAAAGGTACAGTTGAAAGTAAACATGAGTATATTTTGTATTTTGTGTCTCATGTTGTCACAATTTCCAGACTAAAAAATGTTGGTATCATGATGGTTACAACCAATGTTGGGTGTAATTGTATTACAAAGTAATTAGGTAGGGTAATCTAATAACTTTTATGAACAAAAAGTAGTGTATTGCATTATTTTTAAAATTATTGTAATCAGATTACAGTTACTGACCTTCAGTGAAAGTAATTACTTTTAATTACATTACTTGGGTTGCAAATATTTCTAACAAATATTATTTATGTGTAATACAATTAATGTATTAATATACATATATAATTAAAAATGT
Source organism: Myxocyprinus asiaticus (assembly GCF_019703515.2). Taxonomy (NCBI): domain Eukaryota; kingdom Metazoa; phylum Chordata; class Actinopteri; order Cypriniformes; family Catostomidae; genus Myxocyprinus; species Myxocyprinus asiaticus. Next base: position 15,236,489 of record NC_059365.1, read on the forward strand.
GAATTCATATGTTCATATATACATCTTTTTGCATTTCTGTGACAGCTGAAGAGTGTGCGACTATGAACATGGAGAAAATAGACATTTTGAATTTGTTGATTGGATTACTTTTTTTAGTAACTTACCAGTGTTGGGTTATGACCTTGCCAATTGTGATACCAAAGATAACAAAGTGTAGTGGTAAAAATCACTTAACATGAGTCCAATGAAAAAATAATTGTCTTTTAGCTTGGTAAGTCGTTATGCAAAGAAGGGCATACAATGTCTGACTTAAGTAACATTTAATAGAAAAATTACATTGTAATATTGTATTGGCCCTTGAGCAGCTCAACAAAATGTTAGCTAAGCAATAATAAAAAAAAAAAATACATTTAAAAAAAAAAAAAAAAAAAAGGATGGTTATTTAGTTGACCGTTTCCAAGGTGCTCCAGACCACTAGGGGTAGAGTTAAATCTGGGTTGTGTTTCCTAATGCTATGAGTAATATTTAGAATTTAACATGTAATTTAACATTTTAAATTATCATAATAATAATAATTATTATTATTATTACTATTATTAATAATAATAATATACTATTATTATAATGTTATATTTTTAAACATGTCCAAAATATATTATATTATATATGAAAGTGTCCAGTAATTTTATTATCTGTCCATGCCACACACTTATCTGTAATGAAATTTATGATGCAGCTGAAATATGCTGAGTATCACAATAATAATTCATGGTCACTTAATACAAGTTAATGCAATTTGACTGTCAGCAAATCCATGTGGCTTGTCTGATGCATAAGTTATATTCCATCCAATATATAATACAGGAAATAAACTACTTAATAATAAGTTTATATTGGTATTTATTATATTAAGTAAAAAACATTATCCAATTAGTCAAATAAGCTCACTTAGCCTGGCTATTCTAAATAGGACTGTTTAAAAAATGTGTAAGACTGTCATGATTACATATAAATGACAATTTATGGTCATCTACCACTTTTACAAGTAAATGTACAATTAAGTAGACATATAATCAATATTTTACAAATTAGCCTATCAATATGGTCAAGCTGTCAATGACCCAAGCACTAAACCTTTGCTAAGGTTAAATCTTTTCTTAGTCGGCATGGCATGTCTTCAAGGAGTTGCAAATAAAGTCTATGAATTTTGCAACTATTTGATGGTTCTTACAACCTTTGCAAGTGACATATGAAAACGCTATAAAATGTTACACTACTTTTCTTGTTTTGTTTTTGTAAACATATATTTTCTTTTAATCATCATAATTACCAGCATGCACTCCACATAGGGACATACTCATTGCATACTCTATTTGTTGAAAAAAAATAAATGCAACTATGTTGGGACTAAAAGAGCTCCACGCATGCAGTCTTATCAGGCTTTGTATGAATTTTAATAGGAATACAATAGCTGCATTTACATGTTAACTGGCTTCTCAAGCCCCAGAGAGCTTAATCAGAGACAAGGTACTCTAAAATACTTAAGACTGAACATTACCATAGATCTCCCAAGTCTAGCTTGACTGACAAATCAAAGTACAATTTTTCATGCAAACCTTTTTTTCTTTTTTCTGTGTATTTCATGTTTGTCAACACTTGACCTTTGGATGGGCATCTTAGCAATTAGCAAAATAGATTTTAAGATGCTTTAAATTATCAGCACTAATTAGAGCTCATTTATATCAGTGCTCAAGAATATCCATTTAAAAACTTGCTCAACACCAAGGGTATTTTACACAATTTGTTGTTGTTGTTTTTCCTTAATTTAAGGTATTGATTAGTTGGAAATTCATTAAAGGAATAGCTCACCCAAAATTATAATTCTGTCATCATTTACTTTAATGACTGTCATAACTATCTTTCTTCCATGGAACATAAAAAGAGATTTTAGGCAGACTGACAGCCTCAGTCAACATTCACTTTGTTGTATGGAGAACAACATGCAATGAAAGTGAATAGTGACTGAGGCTAACATTCTGCATATCATTTGCTTTTGTATTCCACAGAAGACAGATAGTCGTACAGGTTTGTAACAACATGAGGGTGAGTAAATGATGACACAATTTTCATTTTTGTTTGAACTATCCCTTTTCACTGTTGGGGTCCTATCGATTGGTTTAAACAGTTGGTGGTTTATTAGCACACATTTTCTGCATTGTTTTAGCACACAATTTACTACATTTAGTACTAAACACAATTTGCATGGTGCAATTCCCGATGGTCTTTCTGTATGGCAGGTTATAATGCTCTTTTCCTTCATTTGATGAATTTAAGCTGCCATGATCAATAGAAAACGTACACTATTTCTTTTTATTTTTAAAATTCTGTTTACCACCTGCTTTCCTTGGATTTCCTACTCTATTGTGCTTTAATTGACTTTTGTAAATAAGGCGCATTCTATAAGAAGTACATGTTAATGTACTTATTTGTGTGTTGGCATTGAAAATAATGGCAATGTCATGATCCTGCCAATCTGTCAGTTTGGCTTTTTTGTGTGACAGGGTCGTGACATCATTGTTCATTGTCTGTCTTGTGTTTTGTCTTCTGTCTTTGTGTGAGCGCATGGCTTCGATTGTGGTTTTCTTGTGTGTTTCATGTCCGGAGCATGGTGTCTGGACCCTGACTTCCCTGTCTGGTTCGGTTTTGGTGTCGGGATCTGGACACTCAAGCTCCATGTCTTGTCTTGTATTGACATGAGTGCATTGCGCTTATGTCACCTTGGAGGGATACACTCGCGTCAATAATCTGTGTCTGTCTCTCACGACCGCGCATTGCGATCTCCTTGCGCTGCCCGCCCGGGTCGCGATCTGTCTTCACGTTGTGCTGAGGTTCAGTCACTTCGGTCTGAGCTGTCGGGTTTATTTGTGGCCAAACTCTCGCACAGGTGTCCTGTCTTATTTTGTCGCTTGTAGCATGCACCGCGTGGTGTTTGCCTTGTAATGTACACTCGGGCTTTGTTTAGTGTGAGAATGCATGGCATTGCTTTGCTAGCGTTGCCGTGCATTCTCTCGTCTTATCTGTCGGTTGGCATGAGCGCATGTTGCCTATTGTCTTGGCGATATGTGCTTGTGACATTCAGGTGTCTGTGTCTTGTGAGAGCATGTGGCTTTGTTTGTTTCTGTTTTGCCTCATGTCTCTCTATCTTGCGTCATACCCCACCTCCTTGTTTACCTATTATTACACAATTTGCCTCACCTGTCCCCTTGTTAACATGTTTGATTTCTCTCCCTATTTTAGTCTCCTCGTGTGTTGTCCAGTGCCAGTTCGCCTTGTTCTTCAGCCTCGTTTGTTGGTCCTGTCCTTCAGTCTAGTTTGTTGGTCGTGTCCTTCAGTCTAGTTTGTTGGTCGTGTTCCAGTCTGGTCGGTCCTGTGTTTTTGCCCTGTTATCCAGCCCAGCCCGTTTTTTGTTATTACCACCCAGTACCTGGTTTTTCCCCTTCGTGGTAGTTTGTGTTTTTTGACTGTGTTTGGGCTTTTTGTATTTAATAAATCTTCTTTTTTTTCTCTCTGCATTTGGGTCCTACCTCTACTGATTCGTGATAGACAATCCATAATCAGTACTCACGCACGTCATGTTATTTCAGCACATTATGTGCCTGTATAAACTGAATTGGGGCGTTCCGTGAATAAGATGCAGGGGTTTGAAATACCATGTCCTAAAGTGGCACATCTTTCTATTGAATTCATCCCGATGTGACTTCAGCGTAATTGTTAGGTAGGCATTTCAGTGCACTGTCCCCTAGGGGGGGAAGTTACCTCACAATTGCCTGGCCTGGTCCACTGAGGCCCACAGGGGAAGTGAGAGACAAATGCTCGAATATAACCAAAATGACAGATCCAATCCTATATGTATTACCCAAATAGAGATGGATTGTTGCCGAGGTAAACCAAATATTAATAAATAGATGTGGTGCTTAGATGTGATGATAACGGCAGCATTAAACCTATTTATCTTCCACTTTGCTTTTGGTCCTGGCAGTAATATTTCTCTTAAGTCAGCAAGCCCAATGTCAGCTGAAGCTACAGTCCAGCAATACAAGAATGTCAGCCTGATGTGAGATAGTCCTGCCCCTACGCTGTCAATCAATGACAATCCGGAGCTAATGAATGTATAACAAGCTTTGGAAATGGTGGGTAATTAAATCTTCTGTTCATGAAAAGATCCTCACAACGGATGTTGACAAATCCCTGGGGATTGTCTAGTGCATTAGTCCAATTCTTTCCAATATAGTATACAGAAAATACTTTTTTAAAGTCTAAACATGATCAAACAAGTTAAATAAGATCACTAAGGCTGGAAATTTTGAAAATTAATAGTTGTCATTATCATTAAATACAGTATATATTTACATCTTATATTGTGGTGCAACAGATGAATTTCAACAGACCTGAGATGCATTAATTTTACATTATGAAATAGCAGCTCTTAAACAAAAATGATTGCTTAATCAGCATTTTAATTGTGCCTTAATGATTGCAATTAGCAGTTAATAAAAGTAAAGTGTCAGCACTACTCGACTGACATAGAAAACTGAGACTGGTGCAGAAACATTGATCCACTTCAAAATGAACCACACTTTATCTTGCAAATATAAAGGTTTTCTTTAATATTCATTTTTGCCTGTATCTTTCTTAACCCCATGGGTTTTACTTTAAAACAGCAAAGTGTGGTTCTTCTAAAAGTGGATCGATGTTTCTGATGTCATACATTCAGTGAAAACCACCTTGGGATCAGTTGGTTAATAGTAATTGCAAAATGGCTCAGAAAAGTGAAGTTAGTTCCGGGAAAAAGTCTATAATAATTTTTGACACTTGGTTTAATATTTTGTATCTATGTAACAAAATAAATACAGTTTTAAGTGTGGCTTAAGTGTCCAAATATTTTGGAGGGCCGTTGTATTCATGAGTGAATATATTTAAACATATAAGAAGAAAAAGTTTTTAAGTGTCATTTGTTTTAGTGTAAATGATGATGTTGTGTGTAAGAGTCTCAGAATCATATTAAATGTACAATAATAACACAAACCTAGCAATGAAATGAAATGAGAAATGATGAGGGACATGAATTATTGCACAGTTTTTTGTGTCAAATACTGAAAAGCATTAATAGTTTATCAACAAAGAATATATTTGTAAGTTATTCTTGTAGCCAGAAAATGTTTGTTTTAGACATACATGACATAATTAATGAATCAGTGCCATCTGAGACCAGAGCAAAGCATCCTGTTTGAAAATCAACAGACATGCGCATTGTTTGAGATGTCTTTGGCAGTGTTGTTTTTGTTTGAGACGCGTCTTTTTAAAGATGTCATTCCGCAAGTGTTTACTATGCAAACGGCATATCCCACAAGACACAGCACGAGAGCTGTGTTCGCTGCCTGCGCACAAGCAGCTCTCATAGAGACAGACTGCCCTAACTGTGAGGGCATGAATCTCTGGACGTTGCGCTCTAGGATCGACCTCGTTCTGAGGGAAGATCCTGCCCCTCATGCCCTCCCACCCACCTCTCCTTTGTTAAGTCCAATATGGCAAATCAGGTTCAGAATGTGTAAAGGAGGAAGCGGGGATCGGGTGAACAATCCAAGTCAGACATTTAATAAACAATTTTCAGTGTATAACAAAACAAAAACACGTGAGGAGGTATGGCAGGGCAGTGAAGTAGAGCTGGAAGAATTAGAGCAGGATGTTGTGCTGGTGATGATGCTGTGTCACTCGCAGAATCAGGCAAGTGGTTCACGGAGGATGTTGCCGCCTCTTCCCCCAGAGAGGGTGAAGAACATGCCACGGACAAGGGGACAGCTGGGGGAGAATGATTGCAATCAGCCGGGAGAGGGATAAGGTGGAGTTGGAGCTGAAGTACAAGAGAGAGATGCACGAAGCCTGTTTGTGTGTGTCTTTATGTTCATACGTAGCTGGCTGAAAAGCAGTGCATGTTTTTGTTTTGTTATACACTGAAAAGTGTTTATTAAACGTCTGACGTGGATTGTTCACCCGGACCCCACTTCCTCCTATACACATTGAGAACCTGATTTGCCACATTGGTGCCAAAACCTGGGACTGGAGGAAGACGCACCGTCAAGGAGTCCTCGCCGCTGACGGAGGATCGTGACGCAGAAGGAGTGCTCGATCAGGTGTCACTGGAGCACTGCGTCAACCGGCAACCGAAAGGGACAGAAAAGTCTCGCCTGGATGAATGGTTTTTGCAAACTGGCCATCGTCAACAGACCGCGGTCCAGACGAGCACACCATTCTCCTCTGAGGTCCATGCGGAGCTCACAAAGACCTGGTATGCACTTTACTCTTCGCACATTGAAGTCAGAGGTGCTGCCGTCCCCATTAAAGTGGACCATGCCAATAAATAAGGCTACTCAAAGCTTTCCCCGGTGGAACAGGCAGTTGCAGCTCACCTCTGCCATAATGCTGCTATGGGACGGAAATTTCACCCGCCCACCCCTCCAAGCCATGTCGACTGACGTCCACACTGGCTGGAACAGTTTATACAGCAGCGGGCCAAGCTGGTTCAGCACTCCACAGCATGTCTGTGCTCCAGGTTTTTCAAGCTAAGCTCCTTAAACAAATGAATGAGCAAGGCTCCGATCCAGAGCTGTTCAAAGAGCTCCGCACCACTACAGATTTGGCACAGAAAATCAATGAAAGCTACCACTCAGGCCATCGGAAAAGTGATGAGCAACCTGGTGGTTCTGGATAAACATATTTGGCAACGCAGTGGAAGGCTTTTTAGAGTGATTCATCGCAGCGTAACTGCAGTCTCAAATGATTAAACATTTTCTGCCAAAGAGAAGTAGTACTTCCCCTTTCCAGGCATGCTCCCGATCTAATTCCGGTCAGCACCCAGCAAAGAATTCATCTCTCGCTGCCCCAGCACAGCTGAAAGATACTACTGAGCCATCAATGAAGTCTCGAAATCCGTGGCCCAAGCGTAAGCACCCGATCTGATCAGATCAGCTCTTTATTTGTTATGGAGGATGCACTCTCTCGCTGGATTGTTGATGCGATCACCCTCGCTTATGAATCACAGGGCACGAATTGCCCTATTAGCATCAAAGCGCATTCAACCAGAGGCAGGGCCTTTTCATGGGCGTGGACAAATGGTGTGTCCTTACAGGACATGGCGTCCATCTCCTCACAAGTCCTCTCTGTATAGAGCGCTTCTTCTTTCAAGCGGGTGAGCCCAAGCCCTTATTACGGGTGAGCTACTGACTATAATCAACACAGCCATCTAATTATTTGCTGTTGAACTGCTTCTTTTTAAGTCATAAGCACTCCCATAAGAAATAAAACCTACTTTTCCAACCTTGTTGTGAGAAGGTTAATATTCCATACTGTGTATATCTATATGGTTCCTATAGATTCCAGACTACATTAGTTTCCATCTGGCGTCTGCCACGTGGGACTATTCATATACACTTTAATATGACTAATAAGTCATCGGCCTGTGGCCTGTGACTCCTTATGAATGTATCTATTTATTGTTATAACTCTGGGAGTGTATTGGCGTGATGGGATATCATTCCCCATAGTGCTTACAGCAATGTCGAGTGAACTGGATTGAAAGGGAATGTCTCCGTTTACACATGTAACCTCGGTTCCAGCGAAAGCTGGCCACACTACTACTTCAGAGTTTCATCATACGAGTGACTCACTCTTGTCCCTCAGTCAGAAAATTCTGAAGAAATGGGGATTGAGCATCCCCATATATAGGCCAACTGTGCACCCGAAGGGGCGGGGCTCAGACACCATTGCCAATCACAGGATTGGCGAGTTTGAAGAGGGGTTTCAACAAGGTCATCTAAGAAGGACTCCCCATAATTCTTACAGCAATGTCTCAATCCCTTCATCTCAGGGAACCGAGGTTACGTGTTTAACCGGAGACGTTTTATCAGATATACGCATTTAAAATGTACAGTCTTTGGGCTTTATTTTCGTGACTGCGCCACAGGCAATGACCAAGTGCTGTGTCTTAGCCAATTTTCGTGAGAGCGCTAAATGTATGTGCATTTCTCGTGCCAGTACAAAGTGCCAGTGGACGTGGGTGGGAGTGCCTGCGCTATCTGTGGGTGTATGCGTGCAAACTGTGGGTTTATTGTATGTTAATGAAGTGGCGCAACATGCAATTTGCTATTTTCCTGAGAAATACTTAATTGCGCTAAGATGTATGGAACGATAGCAGACAAATCAGGAGAGAGTTCATATATCTATTCTTTTAATGCATTGCATACACCCCATTTACACTACCAAATTCTTATGTATAGGCTGTCTTCATTTATATCGACGTTGCTTGACAGGGAATGCAAAATATAATAGGGCGCAGATGGTGTAATAACAGGAGAAGGACCTCAGAATTAAATTGCAATTGATCCAGCCCATTTGCACTTTGCACGTGTGATTTTGCCAAGCCACTTGCACCTAGACTTAGCACATACTTGAACGAAAATATCAAAACTTCATGGTTATACCCTCTGACTTTGCATGTATGAAGTATCGCATAGTGCTGCACTTAAACCGTAGCCCTCTTAAAATAGGGCCCTTTCTGTTCCAGGAAAATAGGCCAAAAATTTTGATGACTCAAATAACACTGACTCATTTTGTCCAATCAAATGCACTCTAGATTGGGAATGTCTCTTGCTTTAATACCACCAACTTTTGACGAGCAATAGCAAGTAACAAATCATGTTAATGGTTGTCACATACAGTAAAATATAAGGATATTGGCTATTAATAAAAAGGATGAACCCATCATTATGTCCCCCACCCCAACTTCCTGTTTCAATGGAAATACATCAATGCAGGAAAGAAAACTGCAGTCTATAAAATCTTGAAAAACTTCTTATAACACTTATTTCATGTTTAAGTGCCTTCTACCATGAGAATATTTTATAGAACACAACGTAGTCAAAACTTGTACAAACCAAAGAACTTTGAGAGTGTGGATGGTTAAAAATGATAGGTTGAATAAAAAGATCAGTTTCCAATTATAGAGTGTTTGATCATTTTTTTTTTTTACTTCCTTTTCATTTATTCAATTTACACTTCCAGTTTACAATAATTATATCAAAACATGTATCGAAAACAGACTGTATGTGAAAGTGAATGTGAAAGATCATTTCTTGCTTGTCAGAGTCTTGGCATGACAGTTTCACACATCACTCTCAAAGAAGAATGTGATGGGATCGAGAGACAGGACTACTCGTTTAGTGCTGTCACTTTCTTTTTACTGCCGTTTCAGGAAAATGAGTGAAAACAAATAGATAAGCTCAGAAAGAAAAGGCACACCCAGTGCGATTTCACAATGCCAGTCAATGTAATGAGAAAAGGGAAGCCCTCTCTGTAGAGATTCAAGATAAGTTCCATCTATCACTGAGAGGACGTCACTGAATCCCATCATTCATGAACAATGAGGGCAAAAAAAGAAAATGCCTACATTCTACATTCTAACTTTTTAAAGTCACCTTAATGCTTGAACTTGACTTGTGTTTTAATGACTTTCTCATCATGTAATCCTCTTTGAAACAGTGAATGAAAGAATTGCTGTGATGTTACACTAAAGCAAACCCATTCCCTTTGGGATTCTGCTTAAAACCTGGAATGAGTGTCTGTATGTCTACACTAATTACTACTACATATTCTCCAAAATTTCAGGCAAAAATGTATAAAACCAGCTTATGATGAAGACTGAGAGAGTATGTCTGATTTAAGTCTTTTACACATAGATAACAGAATTAAGAAATGTGGAACCCTGTCTATATAACAGTTCACCTTACATGCAGTATGTGCAAAGCTTATTAAACTCATCCAAGCCTTACAGTGTTTTTTAGCACAATTGTAAATATGAGAATGCAAAGCAAATCAAAAAAGTTCCCACTACCAAGACATCAGCACTTGTCAAAATAGGCTTGTACTGATACTAAAGTCTCAGCTTTCCCCGATACAATAACAACTTCTGAGACTAAACTGATTAAACAGTTGTGCCCCCTTTTTATACTCGGTATTTTAGTGCAAAACCTACATCTTATTCACTAATCACCTGCAATGCAACTTAACCAGGTGTTAAATGCATATTTTAAATTAAGTTATTGTCATTCTTTTCAGTAGAAACACACCTCCTTTCTATGTAAATCTAGCTTATTATAGATTTCTCATTATTCACAAAACCCCATGCTGTTTGCCTGGTGCAGTTAATGTCCTGCTATCACTGCCCACGGAAATCAGTAGGTAAACAGAATTTTATTAAGAAGAGATGGTTATGTATAGTATAACCGCCCATATATCCATACGAGTGGTCAAGCGAAATTTCTGTATTTTAAAGAGACGATTCAGGTACCTGGTTCGCAGTGGAAGTCTACTGCATCCTCCACGACCTACCGTAGCATTCAGAATTCACCTGCAACAACGGAATTGCTCAGTGCAAATTGCATTCAGTGCTACCTGTTTGCACTACTATTCTATTTGCATAATTCCTTTAGTGAATCAGGTGCTAAAACAGCAGAGACAGTCCATGCAAACACATGAGGCTATCAGTGAGCACACATAATTCTTAGTGAATTCCCCTCTGAGTCTGTATGTACTTTAAAATGGGGACTGCAAAATTAAGATCAGCAGCATATTTGGTAGAAGACTTTGGGTTGAGAAATATGCACTGATTGTCTTTCAGGACGTAAAGTCTGTGCCTTTTTTTTTTTTCATTGATATTGCTTACACCGGCTTATGCCCTGGGCTTGCCGCCAGGTAGGCAGACTTGGCTCCAGGTGCATTTCCCTTTAGGAAGAAACACCACAATGACTAAAACTGAAGGCCAAACAAACGTTAAGTTTATACCCTGCTTTTCAGAATAAATTCTTTATGAGAGATACATGGGCTCCTGCTGTCTGTCTGCCTTTGAAATCATGTACACATTTAGAGCATGTATGTGGTTTTACTAGTCTCTATGACTTAATTTCAATTGGGAACTGGGAATTTACCCAAGGTTTTTTTATGTATGTATTTATTTATTTATTTTCATGTTTACATCATAAATAGCAAAAAAAAAAAATAATAATAATAATAAATACAATTCAATTAAATACCAAGTATGTATAGTTCTGTTTTTTTTTTTTTTTTTTTTTTTTCACTTTTAATTATGAGGGATTACTTAAACCAGCCAGTGAGGTGGCCAGCTCGGCAGCAGTGAAGGACCTATAAATAATGTTATCAGTTCTATCTCCAGTGGCTTGCTTAATTACAGCAACCTTGTATGCCTAATTACACACAGATGTTATCAAGACCAAAGTAATAGTTACTTGTAGAAAATCAAATAAACAGCTAAACTCATAAAGCAATATCCTAATACAGTAAGATGCCATAGAGTAGTCATTTGCATTATCATGAAATTTACGGAGTTTGTTTTCAAGAACAATCAAGGAATTTATAATTAGATTTGAGGAGCCTGTGAGATTCCTGCTGACTCCAGAATTCCATCATCAATAATAGGATTTTTTTTTTGCAGTTGATGTGTATGGGCAAGTGACCACTGTGGTTAATTCTAGGTGGAGTACACCTGTTGAGTTAATTATAATGAGTTGCATATTTGGCTTAAATTGTAAGGGAATGCTCAGAAACACTTTCTCTACATGGACAATACTTGGAAACTAAGCTTGCAGCATTTCTTACCATACATACAGTCATGTGAAAAAGAAAGTACACCGTCCTTGAATTCTATGGTTTTACGTATCAGGACATAATAAAAATCATCTGGTCCTTAGTAGGTCTTAAAATTAGGTAAATACAACCTCAGATGAACAACAACACATGACATATTACACCGTGTCATGATTTATTTAACAGAAATAAAGCCAAAATGGAGAAGCCATGTGTGAAAAACTAAGTACACCTTTCCATAGGAATTAAGAGGTTAAGTAGTAGCCAGGTGCTGCTAATCAAATGCCCTTGATTAATTCATCATCAGCGAGTGTGACCACCTCTATAAAAGCTGAAGTTTTAGCAGTTTGCTGGTCTGGAGCATTCAGGTGTGTGTTAACACAATACCAAGGAGGAAAGACATCAGCAATGATCTTAGAGAAGCAATTGTTGCTGCCCATCAATCTGGGAAGAGTTTTAAGGCCATTTCCAAACAATATAAAGTCCATCATTCTACAGTGAGAAAGATTATTCACAAGTGGAAAACATTCAAGACAGTTGCCAATCTTCCCAGGTGTGGACGTCCCAGCAAACTCACCCCAAGGTCAGACCGTGCAATGCTCAGAGAAATTGCAAAAAACCCAAGAGTTGCATCTCGGACTATACAGGCCTCAGTTAGCATGTTAAATGTTAAAGTTCATGACAGTACAATTAGAAAAAGACTGAACAAGTATGGTTTGTTTGGAAGGGTTGCCAGGAGAAAGACTCTTCTCTCTAAAAACAACATGGCAGCACGGCTTAGGTTTGCAAAGTTGCATCTGAACAAACCACAAAACTTCTGGAACAATGTCCTTTGGACAGACGAGACCAAAGTGGAGATGTTTGGCCATAATGCACAGTGCCACGTTTGGCGAAAACCAAACACAGCATATCAGCACAAACACCTCATACCAACTGTCAAGCACGGTGGTGGAGGGGTGATGATTTGGGCTTGTTTTGCAGCCACAGGACCTGGGCACCTTGCAGTCATTGAGTCGACCATCAACTCCTCTGTATACCAAAGTATTCTAGAGTCAAATGTGAGGCCATCTGTCCGACAGCTAAAGCTTGGCCGAAATTGGGTCATGCAACAAGACAATGATCCCAAGCACACCAGCAAATCTACAACAGAATGGCTGAAAAAGAATCAAGGTGTTGCAATGGCCCAGTCAAAGTCCAGACCTCAACCTGATTGAAATTCTGTGGCGGGACCTTAAGAGAGCTGTGCATAAAAAAAGCCTGCAAACCTTGAACTGAAGCAACGTTGTAAAGAAGAGTGGGCCAAAATTCCTCCACAATGATGTGAGAGACTGATAATGTCATACAGAAAATGATTACTTGAAGTTATTGCTGCTAAAGATGGTTTTACAAGCTATTGAATCATAAGGTGTACTTAGTTTTTCACACATGGCTTCTCCATTTTGGCTTTATTTTTGTTAAATAAATCATGACATGGTGTAATATGTCATGTGTTGTTGTTCATCTGAGGTTGTATTTACCTAATTTTAAGACCTGCTAAGGACCAGATATGTATATATGTAAAAACCATAGAATTCAAGGAGGGTGTACTTTCTTTTTCACATGACTACATGCACACTCCTTACTAAGTATTGTAGGAGTTTTTTTTATTTAACCTTCTCATACATTAATGATTAAATCACACACAAAAAATAATAATGAAAAAAATAGGCTGCATATTGCCTGCAGTAGAGAAATGCGACATATCAGTCATGGTTAGTCCCGCAACAGATGCTTCCAATGATCTGTGTGGCTTTATCAGGTGGTGACAAAGGTAAGCAAAGCCATATCCCAGATGTATGAGTCATGTGTGTGAGAGAGGTTCATATTTCTCTGGGGTAATGCAGCTGATTGTTCAATCACATCGCATGCTCCACTTAGGGAGGCTGGAGAAGCAATCATGTGCATCTGAAGGCAAAGAGATCGATTGCTCCATCTTTTCCCTCTGCTGAGCTCCTCCTTGAGCTGCGTCCATCTGACATGCTGGCAGCTGTTGAAGCTATTTGCAGCAGGTATGGCGTCTGGATGTGGATTTGAGGTGGAAGCTTTGGCCAATTCATGACCTTCAGAGATGCGGTTAAGCCAGAGGACACTTTAGTACTCAAACTAAAGTGATACCGAACCTCATCATGACCTACAGTATAATTTTCTCTTAGTAATGTTCTGCAATGGTGGAAAAAGTACTCAATTTCCATACTTAAGTACAGACACCACACAAATGTATTACTAAAGTAAAGGTAAAAGTCATCCATTAAAATACTACTTCTGTAAAAGTAAAAATTACCTGGTTTTAAAAATACTTAAATATCAAAAAGTAAAAGTATTACAAATTCAAATCCAACCCATTCATGTTGTTATTTTTAAAGCCATATATAAGTTGTATATAGGTAATATTGGATACAATAAATATTAACTTTTATAGTTAATATTTTCTCTTACATTTTCAAATGCTTGTTTTACTTTAGTTTAGTTTCATATTTAGTTCATTTTCATTTTTTCTAGGAAAAAAAAAAGCCTATCTAGGGACCCGAGATGCAAATTAGCATGTGCTTTAATCTCTATGTACAATGCATCTTTTTTAGTTTTTTACTGAAATTATGTTCTTGGATTGTTCCTATACAAATAAATAAATTAAGTCACAAGTGGATAAGGACTGGGCATTTTAATCAGAAAATAAGCTATAGTTCATGGAAATAAACATGAACAGAATAAAATTAATTCAAACATAATATCAATAATTTTATTATGTATACATACAACATATTTACTTATTGTGTTCCTGAGCAATTTTGAATTAAAAAAAAAAAATAGTTACTAAACTACAAGCTATTAACAATAGGGCCTAACTACACTAAGTATTATCTTTTATACAATATATAATTATCAGTATTAAACACCATTTGAACAGATACACCAGTGTAAATAAATGTGAATATATTTATGTAAATAAATAAATCAAAAGGGTAAACAGCATATAAGAAGTTATATAATGCATTGGGTATTCTGCATGAAACTCAAATGAATCTTCCTTTAATATGGTTCATTTACATGAATCCTCAAGACAAACCGATTTGCTAAAATGAATCGAACTTCCAAATATTTCATATGAGAGGGAAACGACCGTTTAGGAGAGCTTCATATACATGAATCGTCCAAATGAACTGATGCACTTAAATGAATCTAACTTTCTAAAGATTCATATTCAAAAGAGCTGTTTAGGAGAGGATGTTTGATCAGTGTTTTCTTCTTGAATAGAGTGCACATAAACAAATGCTCATACAAGCGAAACCGTCAGGAAAATGTTCAAATTCCGGGACATTTTGCGAATGGAATTGTTTTTTCCAGGACAGATGGCCAAAAACCGGGACGATTCCAGGAAAATATATAGGTAGCAACTCGACATGAGCGCACTCTACAGCACACCCAGACATATGCACAAATGTGAGCATTTCGAAGCAGCCGACAAATGGCGCGTCAGCACGCGGATATCAAATTGAATCAATACTACTCAGTGCTACCGTTCCTGTTGAAAGAACCAAAAGCACACGACAGCAAAATCATGTGGTAAAAACACCTACTGTAATTATCCACCTGATAATTAAACATACAGTGATGAATACATTTAGACCGTCAGGTTTGTAAACAGCTAGGGTCAATTGCATCTTGTATGTGTGTTTGAAAGCACATTTAGTTCAGCACGCCTCAATGGTCTGACACAGACTGCATGAGCGCATGTGCTTTGCAAAGAACCACTCCGACTAGTTTACAAATCAAACTGATGATCTGGTCGCAACAGTTCTTGAGATCACAGTACACAGATGACCTGTCCGTTGAAATTAAGCGATCAAAAGAAATGAATCGGACTTCCCATCACTAGCCCATGAAGCAAAGACAGCAGCATCCAGGTTGTGTACTTGCAGGACTGAACCGTCCAGCCAAGCAACTGCCATGTTGTTGAAAGGGGATGCTAACCGATCTCTCTCTCTCTCTCTCTCTCTCTCTATGTATATTAGACCTTCTTGGGCTCAACATTTCAGAGCACATGTGCTAATCTCAGGTTTATATGCTCTGATAAACTGTAATATACTGTATGTTTATGAATACATGTCATGCAGTAGATGATAGTAACAGAAATACTATTGGATTATCATATAATCATTGGGTATATTATCATATAATAATATACCTGCATGTAGGGAATATGTAATAGTATACAGATGGGTCAATATGAATGCAAAATTAATATCATGTCCCAACAAAACTGTTATCAAGGTCTATGCACTAGTTTGGAAGCAGAACTCAGACATTGCTGGTTGATACCATCTGGTGTATCCACAGGAAGCTCATGTTCACAGAACAGTAACTTCGGCACAAAGGAATAATCTTCTCCAATGGTGAATGACAGAATGTGGACCCATGCAAAGGAACATGCCTGAGTCACTTTCAAGGAGCCTTTCAGAGAACACGTTGGCAAAAACGAAAACACAATTTTTTGTGATGCATAATCCTCATACTGAAAAACCTTAGGATACAAAATATTAAAATATATACTGTACCTTTTAGTGTGAAAGGCACTTTGCAAAGAACAGTGCTAAACATATATTTTTTCAATCATGTCAAACACAAATGATCTTACAAAATAAGAGCATAAAAATCATTGCCTGGCCATGCTACACCACACTCCCACAACAACATCTCTGGCTTGCAAAACAAGTGAAATTAAGTTTTAGTCACATATCCACGGCATTTCATAATGAACCCATGCCTGCAATGTTTCAGGTTAGTCTGGAATGCGTGCTTTGAAGAAAACTAATTTAGCATTCATTACAAGGCCTTTCTTTCATTCTGAAGGCAAGTGTTCTTTTTCTGTTTGTTCCTCCCAACCCCCTAATCTGATGATCACGTCAATCCCATTGGAGAAAAACCAAGAGGCATTTACATAACTCAGCAACAGAGAAAAACCCAAAGCATCCACGTTGTTGTTAGCAGTCTAACAACCTGACAAAGAAAAATGGCCAAAGCCTTACTGGAGTGGCAGCACTTGACTCAAGACTTTGATTCCGCTACATCCCTGCAGAATTCACTTTCATCGTGGGTGTACCAGTGCATAAAGTCTTCCCTGGTTGAGACCTGACAGCCTCGGATGCCAAAAATCCATCTTCCAATGCAATTTAGCACAGAGGGAGCAGGGAAGATGGGAAAATTATACAGGACTCCAGTCTGAGTTTTAACAGGTAGCTGTAGAGACCCTGCAGACACATTTGAAATAATGACAGGTTGCTGGAATCTGACAAGTCAAAGTTAGTCACTCTAAAATAAAAATTCAGTCACCTCTGAAACATGAATGACAGTGGTGAATACTACTGCTGTCCTCATGTCTGGACTGTTTTGAAGAAGAGTCACCTCTAAAACCTGATCCACTCTATATTTTCCATTCACTGACTTGGATGATATACAATACTAAAAAAATCAATACCTTTGTTTTCCAAATGTTTCAAACTGAGCATTGGACTTCTACGGCTCAGTGGTTTGGAGCACATACAATACTGAACAATGTATAGATAAAAATAATCCAAAAATACCAACGTGACATTGATAATGTATTTAAATCATGCTTGAGATGAAAATAGGATAAAAATGAAGATATAAAATGCAAACCTTTAGACCATTGGTTCTTAACTGATAGGGTCATAGACAACATTTAACAATGTTAAATGCAATAAAATGAATCTAACAATATAATTCATAGTTAGGATAGTAAAATAAATAGGTAATATTAATACAATTCAGTGTTTGATTAAAGGACATTTTGTTTACTTTTTGTATGAAAAAATACAAATAAAAAATACAAATAACCTCAAAAAAAGCTTTGTGTCGTGTTGGGTCGCCATTTGATGTCCAAAGTAAAATCTGGGTCCTGAAGCAAAAACAGTTTAGAACTACTGCTTTTGACTGCATGGTAATAATGGGATTAAGATATTGGATACTGTCAATAAGTTAGATTTGATGGTTTTGAGGATTTAGGTGTGACCATAAATATTATGCTTTCTCATGCAAAAAAGGGATGTTTTCAATTATTGCATCATGACAGCACAATTAACATATGTAAATAGGAACATTCACTATTGTTTTAGGCACTCAATAATAATAATAATAATAATAATAATAATAATAATAAATTGCTCTTTGGTTGAACTAAATTCAAGTGGACAGTGGACAGTGGTTCCATGTGTTTGAAATGAGTTTTCTTAACTTAAAATTACTATGTATTATCAATACAAACACTTTGTGCAGAAGAACCTAGCTGAATTGGGCAAACCCAGCAAAATTAGATGTATCAATGTAATGCAAATATAACTCTTTTATTTCTTGACGTACTAACTTGTGAAAGTGAATGTTAGCATGCTAAATTCATGCTGGTTGGAAGCATTACAGAGTGTAGTTTAGTAACTATACAATGGTTAACACAGCAATTACTCAATGAAGACAGCAAACAATTTCATGTGTGATATCTACAGTACCTGTCCTTACTCAAGCTCCAATCTAATGGTAACCCCTATAACTCCAACATAATTTAAATTTTTCAAATCTCAACAAAACAAAAGACTAAACACAAACAAGTATCCCCTTTATATTCATCTTGCACAAAAACACATAAAATGTTAAATAAATGTTAACGTTTACCTTCCTTAAAGCATGAAAGAAATGGAAATCCCAAAGCTCACACAATATTTCAAAATTTCTCACAATCAGTCTTCATTACTGTCCAAAACTGCTTTTGAAATGAAATGAGTGCAAACTGAACCAGAGTAAAGGGACATACATTATTAAAAAGAAAGATTTGCTTTCCCAAAATGACTAACTATAGCCCTATGTAAGATGTTGCAACAGTGAGGGAATCAGGAAACAGCTGCAAGCTTTTTTTTAATTTAGTTTTTATTTATTTATTTATTAAAGGGCATCTGTTTTAAACGGACTTAAACATACTGTGTTGGTGATGTGTCTTGTCGCTGTGAGGAATGTCTGTCAAATTCTGAAAAGCCAAAGGCTTGATTGGCAGGGTGTTAAACATCATGTTTGAACTTGTTAGTGCATCAGGCCATTTGGTAATGCTCCACATCTGACAAGGTGTTTATATTTAATCACTGCCTTTTTTATGTATATGAAAATAAATGGCTGATATGCTTTCACATTTGATTGCGCTTGATGCTATAGCACCATTTATAGACAGACAGACAGACAGACAGACAGAGAGACAGATAGACAGATAGATAGATAGATAGATAGATAGATAGATATATAGATAGATAGATAGATAGATAGATAGATAGATTTTTCTGTTGCTTTTTTAAATATATTTTATGCATAAAACCTGCAGCTGTCCATATTTCAGATACCCAAAAGCCTATTTATCACTTATATGATTTGATGTCATCTCCCTCGTTGTGTGAATTTGAACACCAGCCAAGCGGCTGGTGGAAGTAAATGCTTTTAAAGATGCACTGCTGGAATATGGCCAAATGCTTCTACAAGATGAATTAAATGGCAATCATGTTGTGGCAGCGTATTGTTTTAATTAGGACCCTTGTCTATTTAACAAAAAGACCAACAGAGCTAACAAAATTCAATAATTTTATAAATGCGGGTGCTATGAGAAATGTCTACCTAGACCAGTTGCTTACTGCGTACCAGTTGGATTTCAACAGTCACTTTAAAGCCATTCAGCCTGTAGTACCTTTCCTTCTAGTGATAATGTTTGAGGGCTGATCATTACATATTTTCACAGTGTATAACTCCAGTCATTCACCAAAAATTCAGGGTTGTGAAATTGTTATCCAGTTCATTTATCTCTTTGTTTGTTTTCATAGAATGCAAACATGTGAAATAGATCTGCGTCTTTAATGATATCAGACATCTCTAGGTAAGATAATAAAAGAATTAAATGTATACTGTTGCACTGAAATGCATAGCTGTCATGATTGCACACATAATCATTATTCATGCACTATAAGCAATGTTCAGCAATTGAGATGTGCACAGGCAAGAGTCAAATTTAGTGTGGCATCAGGCTCATCTGTGTCATGAATCATTTTCAGTGATGACATCATTGAAATGTCATCCGATCATGTTACTATACTAGTCTCTCTCATTCCAACATCTGTCACAACAAATGTGGTCAAGCCTCTGTTTGATTTTAAATATCTATGGAATGAATTATGTGCCATTGGGACTTGAACTTTAATCATATTAAACCTGAAATTAAATTGTATGTGGCATGAATTCAGATTTTTTTTTTTAATACACTTATTCAGGTTTTATATTCAGATTCGGGTACATTTGACATCCGGGGTACTCAGAAAGAGCAGTCGAGCCTGAATGTAATCAAATTCCTTCTTGACCAATCACAACGTAGCTCACAGTTCACAGTTAGAAAAGGAAGGGTCCGCTGTGAAATGGTGCCAATGTGGGATCATGGCTGAACAAGAGCCACCACTTCTCTCTAGCGTAAGTTACATGTTCTGCCCTGATGCAAACTCCAGAAGTAATTAGTGTGATTGGTAAACAGGCTCAAATATCCCAATGGCACATATTTCATTCCATAAATATCTCTTATCTATCATGTTTCCTGAAGGATTTTTGGACTAGTGTCACTGTGATACACAGCCTAACAACACTCTTTAAGGTATAATCATTGGTGTAGTAGTGTCTGAAGAGGTGGGCATACTGTGAATTTATGAAAGACCCATATTTATAACTGACACGCTTCACAGTGTAGCAAATAGAGGAAATTCACTGCAATATTGACTGGGACCTTACATTTTTGTTTACATTCGATTCGTCTGGTATTATGCCTACATAAGACCTTCCAGCTACATAGATTTATGTGTGCTATTATCATTCTCTGTGGCATTCTGACAAACCTGTGGCAGTGTCTAGAAGCTGTCCTCACTTTAATTAACAGGGACAGAGCATGGCTTGGAGCTGTCATTCTTGTCTGTGCCTATAAATGGCATTTAATGCATTTCAGCCCAGCTGTGTATCTGCAAATATCATTTTAGAGGACGTTTTCCAATGAACCCACTGCATAGGAAAGTAGTTTGAGGTTCATCTTAGGAAATCACTCCTCCTTGAAGAAATTTTACGGTGTGCTGGATAAACTTACAGCTTCTGTTTGTTTTGAGGCGAATTCTATCAAAATTCCTGAGACAGCACTATATATCTCTGTCAGGTGAATACATAGACACATGCAGAGATTGACAAGGTAACATAGTTACACTTACACATTTGAAGGGGAAGAATATTTTGAAAGCTTAAATCTTTATTCTTCACATTTCTACTAAACAGATGGGCGATACTGCGGAACACAAAGTGAACAAAAAACAAACAGACAACTCAGAAAGTGTACATAAGATTCCTGCTGTAAATTGCTAAGGTTACACAATGATCCTTTAAAATAATACATCTTGAGGTACTGCTGACATTCACTCATATATAGGAACGTTTTGTAAAGATGAGTGACAACCAAATGCCCTTCAAAATAATGAGACTCCAACGATTACACTCTAGCCTGACAAACTTTATGTATGCCGATTATTAATTATTAATCACTAAGAGTAAGCAAGCCTGTCAAGAAAATGTCATGTCTCATTTGTATGTGCAGAGCAGCACTGATCACCCTGCAATACATAGCTTAAAATATGGTATTTGAGAGTATCTCATCCCCTCACCTCAGTTAGTGAAGTTATAACTAAAGCTCTAAGTATAGCTCTTTCAGTCTTTTTATCAGTCCAGACACTGAAGAAAGGGTGTCTGGGCTCTGTGGAGTATGCGATAAATAATTTAAGTGTGCTCGTTCCTTTCTTGGTCTTATACAGAGAAGTTTGTGAGAAAACATAGACAAATAATATGATCTCCTACAGTATAAGAGACACTGAGATATACTTTAGTGCAGCAAGTTGAAAGGTACGGCTGCTAAGAATGTATCCAATCATTATACATACATTTAATAATTTTTTCCATTTATCAATGCACATATAGTTTATGCTTTTAAATGCGGAATCGAGAAAGTCATACGGTTTTGAACAACATGAGGGTGAATAAATGATGGGGTGAACTATCCCTTTAAGGTCTTTTTAAAATGTATCTGAAGCCAATTATGAAATTATTAAATTATTTAATTATTTAATTATCAAATTAAAATCATATTTATATTATTACATGCATTCCTCTGCTTCTTTACATATCATGCAGATATACCTCTCTTTCCACTGATCTACTGCCCATTAATATTCATGTAGGAAAGTGAATTGGTTATATTTGGCCATTAATGAAAGATAATTCTGATCCAGTTATGCTAGCAGAGGGAATATTACATATATCTGCACAAACTTTTGCTGGCATGTGCAGCAGTAAATCATCTGACCTAAGGACATCTTCACCCCAGGGGCCCATGAGATGCTTACTGTGTCAACAGCCTTGCACAGCAATGTCACCACACATCACACCTAAGTCATTACTGGGAAAATGACTGGTTAGATTCTGTATGATCACATGCGCCTGATCTCTAAACAGTGAGAACAGAAGAGCAGTAGGATGCTGCATAGATTTTCAGTGCTAAAATATTTTGCTTAATTGAAGTCTTTAAAGTAAACACAATATCTGGTCACACTTTCTATAAGGTGCATTACCTACTATGCACTTACGTTAAAATTGAAAGCATTTATACAATGTTCTGTATTTATTGTGTACATACATACTGTTGTGCAAAACTATAACAAGATTTGCATTTGCTGCTACACAGATAAAGTTTGGGATTGGGATTAGGGTCACTGAGATACTCCAAATAAGCACAATTTTGTTTGTGAATCTAGAATTTATACTGCAATGTATATAATTTACAGTATATAATTGCTGTCTGTTATAGAATAGTATATGTAAATATATTATGTATGTACACTCACATAGTATGTACTGTATATATTGTACAGTATATATACTGCAGTTATGCAAGTGCAGTGTAACAGCATGCATACACATAATACATACATTGTAATAATGTTTAACCCTATTATTGCGTTCAGAATCAGCATGCTTCCTTTGCATTCACGGGTCAGTTTTGACCTGGTGGAATTCAAGCTTATAAATCATTCATAACCCAATGGTTTTCATCTAAAGCTATATTGTAAGTCCTTAATAAGTTCTTAACTGTTCATACATGTAAAAAGATTGATATGTTTGGAATGTTAACTGACAAATATAAAAGTTATTAATTAATATGCCATTTTTTCTAGAAATAATAAAATGTAGAAATTCTTTGACATTTCAAAATATTCATTAACTACAGCAAAACCAGTGTGATACATGTGAAGACACCTTTTTACCCAACATTTCTGTAAAATTGTATCTAAATATAACATAATATACAAATTATATTAACATCTAATGTGAGAATTACTAGCAATTTGCGGCGGGGGGCGGCACAAGGCACCCACACAGATGAATTGATGCACGGGTCAAATGGTTTTTTTTACAATTTTATTTAAAAATCTAAAAAAAAAAAAAAAAAAAAAAAATATATATATATATATATATTATAAAGATTTTTAAATAAAACTGTAAAAAAAAAAAAAAAAAAATAATAATTGCAGGTCAATTTTGACCGGTGCATCAATTAGTACTACTTTACTATGTAAAGTATATTTACACACACACACACAGTATATTTTGGGTATTTTGATAGTCTTTACAAAGTCACAAAGTTTGCTTCCTGTACTAAATACGAAATGGTATTTAAAAATAATTATCTACCTCAAAAATTAGCAATAGGTGTGTTAAAGTAAGTCCAGAGTATTTAAAGACACATGCCATCCCAGATGTGCATGAACCAAAGTCACAAAGACACAAAGTCGGAACCAATTTTCAGTTCTAGACAGAGTGAAATACTAGAAATGCAAAGAGGCATGTAGAGTAGTTGCATTTGACAACAAAATAATTGTAGTTATACCTAATATTCCAGAAAACTGAATGTAGGTAAAAAGTCTGTAAAAATGTAAGTGAAAAAAAATTTAAAAAATAAAACAAAATTCCAGGTCAAACAATTCTGTAAGTAAAAGAAACGGAAATAGATGATGTCCAAAATACTAGGAATATTTTAACCTATTTCCCCCATCATTCTGAAGCTCAACTATTAGAGATGAAAGGAGGTCAGGGGTTAATTATGGATTCCTTCCCCTGCCAGCACCGGCCCTGCCACCAGCCCTTCATTTGTCTGCGCTTTGATATCAGCACTATTAACTTCTTCCATGAAATGAGGTTTGCCATCCCATTCTAACTGAAAAGACTATAGACAAGAATATACAATAAGAAAAACTCAATGTCCTTGGGTAATACACTCCATGTACAAGCATTTTCTTTTGTTCATTTGTTCTCAGTTGATCTAGTTCATTAGGCCTGCTGGTCCTGTCTTATCCAAGCTAACTGTCCAAAACATGTGCCCTGCTTTTTGGTCTGTGGGTAGTTTGAGAGGCACCTGGTAGCCTGCTGTAGTCACCTGAGCTGTATGCAACGCCTAAAGCTGCTGTTTTGTCTTTATTTGTTTGTGTAACGGTTTACCCAGATTCTTTTTTTTAATTTTTAATTTTTTTATGGCTCCTGTCTTTAGTTGATCCCCTCTGTTGCTGTGTTTAGTTTGGTGCCCCTGTTTGTAAAGTTGATAACTGGTCATTCTTATGCTTGATGTCATTTTCTCATTTGTCTACGTTTTAACAGTTTGATATATGTGATATTGATTGTATGTTTTAGTCATTTGTGTGTGTTAATGGTTTGTTTTTAAGTTGATTTTTGATTTGATTTTCTGCTCTAACTGGCCTGGCTATTCTGTCTACTCCATGTGGTGATCTGGTGCCAACTAGTATCATTTATGCAATTAGTTTTAGTTGCTATCTTGTTTTTTATTTATTTATTTATTTATTTATTTATTTTCTTCCCTTTGATTTAGAAGCAGGAGCTGGACAGTCCTTTTGGGGAGGCTAGTCACCTAGTGTTGGGTTTCCCTCACTGCATGCTGTTTCCATTTCACTGTGTGTGTTTAGGTTGACCTGCACTTTTGCTTGCTGTGTTTGCATGAGTGGGTATTGGTTCAGGAACACGCCCCCGGATACTAATATCCTCTGATTTCTCATTTACTGTGGAACGAGTTTGTAATATATTTTGAGTTAACCTGATTTGGCTTTTCTCCAACTTTAAACATTTTAAAAATTAAAAAATAAAATGTATAATTGTTTTTGTTTTTGTTTTTATTGAAAACCCATCTTTGGCTTTATTTTGTTGAGTAATATGAACATGTGTGTCTTGATAAAAAGGGTTAATTTATAACATTCCCTGGGTGTAATTCCCAGGGTGGCATAGTCAGTCAATTCCAAGAGGTCAACACTTGGTGTGTGAAATCATCGCACCACACATGTGACTCCAGTCGATCAGTGAATGTCTTCTGAAGCTAATCGATAGGTTTACATAAGAAACTAGTCGATAATTAAAACA
This sequence comes from Myxocyprinus asiaticus, assembly GCF_019703515.2. Lineage (NCBI taxonomy): Eukaryota > Metazoa > Chordata > Actinopteri > Cypriniformes > Catostomidae > Myxocyprinus > Myxocyprinus asiaticus. Next base: position 15,261,740 of record NC_059365.1, read on the forward strand.
TTTTTTACTTTAAATCGGCACTTCCATCCGGTGCTCTGATGTGGTTAAAAATAGCCGATCTCTCGCGTGACGTGCATTCTTCTGTTTTAAATAAGCGCGCTTCCGAATTCTCACATGAACTCGTCGATGCGCTTGCATCATGCTTCGCATCAGCTGCTGGAATAACATTTTTATTATTATTATAATTTTATTTTTATTTTTATTTTTTACACAAACATATCGATTTGCTTCAGAAGACATTCACTGATCTACTGGAGTCGTGTGAGTTACTTTTGGGCTGTCTATATATGACTTTTGGACCATCAAAGTGCTGGCACCCATGGAGTTCCATTAGAAGGACTTCTAAAAATCTTCTAAAAATCTTAATTTGTGTTCTGCTGAAGAAAGACAGTCATGTACATCTGGAATGGCATCAGGGTAAGTGAATAAAGAGACAATTTTCATTTTGGGGTGATCTATTCCTTTAAAATATATTTAAATATACAGTAAATCGATGGCTTCCAAGTATGAAATTTGGATACATGCTCAAAAATACCAAGTTATATGTGCCTTTTGCATCTTGTTGTCAGGATAATGCAACTCAACAGCTAAAACACTGCCTTACTTTCAATTTGCAGCCTCAGCAATGCGGACTAAAATAAGATCAGTGATATTCATTTATTGATTGAAATAATCATCCATCAGAGGTTAATTAAGACTTGCCAAATATTTCAGTTTTAATTATTGGTTTTCAAGCATGTCAAGAGAAAGGATCTTTAAATAAGAAAATGTGTTCAAGGATGCATAAAGGACATCCAATTGACAGCATATTAAAAATATCTGACATTGACACTAAGATGAGAACTAACAGATTAATAACCAAAAATATTGTTTTACCTTTTCTTTATTTAATTAAAACGATTTTCCCAACACAGTTGATGTTTTCTAATGCATCAGGGTGAAGTGAGAGTAAGTAGTGCACTGTTCCGGAAAGCTTGGCCTCCTGCATTCTTATTGCTCATGGGAGCAGCTCCCAGATCTGACATGACGTTTGTGACAGAAAAAAATAATAATAGCAACACCAAAGAGGGGCCTCGGATCTGACAAACTTTTAGATGTTATTACACAGTTACAGTGAATAACTACTGTGCCACTCAAAGCTAGTCCACATGGCCACTGGTAATACCAACCAGCCACCTAATCCCAGAAGACAGCAGAGGCGCACATCAAGCACAGCAACAAATTCAAGTAATTGACAAAAGATAATGAAGAGTTAGAGAAAACAGACCAGGCATCCTACTGCGACTCTGCTGTTCCTCACTCTCCACGGAGTTTCTCCGATACTCTTTGTACATGCTATTTTCACGTACTGTAGGAGAGCATGCTTATAGACCAGAGTATTATCTATAAACTGCAATCTGAACCTTGAAAGTGTGAATGTAATACATTTCCAAGTGTATAATGGATTTTTTGACGAGGTACAATGCAATGTTTATTCACAGCCTCTTGACTGTTATTTTACAGTTTAAAATCATAATGTGTGATTTGAATAGTTCTTTCGCATGGTTCTCTCTTATGCACTTGTACTTCTCCTTGATTTTATTATTTTTGTAGTTGACGGTTGCAAAACAAAGTTTGATCATTGCGTTGGATGGCACATTAATCACAGCTTTTATTCAAGCGATAGCTGCTAACATTCATTACCTTAGACAAAAGAAAATCTCTCTTTTCAGTAAAAAATAGCAACTAGTTCAGTTATTTTAAAATGTGGAGCATTTTGAGTGTGATATCTCTGACAGTTACAGAAATGATAATGGCAAGAAAGATTTATTTTGAAATATAACAGATTTAGAAAGATGTTTGTTTGTTGTTGAAATCAATCTCAATTATAACATAATTCAAAAACTGAAGCATGCTTCTTATTTTGCGAGTTTAGAAATTTCAGAGGAGGAAATGAAATTAGTTGTCCAAAAATTTTAAGGCAACTAATCCAAAATATCTCCCCTGGGCGCCATTAATGTTAATTGCACTAATCACTACAGCTATGTGCCTTGCCAGCACAGCCATTGTAAAGGGGCAAGTGCAGCCCACAGTGGGTTTCGTGAGAGAGCTGAGTGACTAGCCAGTGCTATGGCAGTCTGCTGATGATTCAACTTCTTTCTTTCTTTCTTTCTTTCTGGCTGTAGTACAATTTTCAACAATATACTATCAATCCTATATACAGTATAGGTATATATACACTGTAGGTATATATATATATATATATATATATATATATATATATATATATATATATATATATATATATATATATATATATATATATATATTGAAACCTTAATGCTTGTGTTATGTTTGAAAAAAGGTTCAGAAAAAGAAAAAGCATCTTTTATATATATATATATATATATATATATATATATATATATATATATATCAAAAGTTTGCATACCCTGGCATACCATTCATTTTGAAAATATGACTGATCATGCAAAAAAGCTGTCTTTTATTTAAGGATAGTGATCATATGAAGCCATTTATTATCACATAGTTGTTTGGCTCCTTTTTAAATCATAATGATAACAGAAATCACCCAAATGGCCCTGATCAAAAATTGACATACCCTTGAATGTTTGGCCTTGTTACAGACACACAAGGTGACACACACAGGTTTAAATGGCAATTAAAGGTTAATTTCCCACACCTGTGGCTTTTTAAATTGCAATTAGTGTCTGTGTATAAATAGTCAATGAGTTTGTTAGCTCTCACATGGATGCACTGAGCAGGCTAGATACTGAGCCATGGGGAGCAGAAAAGAACTGTCAAAAGACCTGCGTAACAAGGTAATGGAACATTATAAAGATGGAAAAGGATATAAAAAGATATCCTAAGCCTTGAAAATGCCAGTCAGTACTGTTCAATCACTTATTAATAAGTGGAAAATTCAGGGATCTCTTGATACCAAGCCAAGGTGAGGTAGACCAAGAAAGATTTCAGCAACAACAGCCAAAAGAATTGTTCGGGATTCAAAGAAAAACCCACAGGTAACCTCAGGAGAAATACAGGCTGCTCTGGAAAAAGACGGTGTGGTTGTTTCAAGGAGCACACGTATTGTGCCAGGGTACACGTACTGCCAGGGTATGCAAACTTTTGAACACAACTGTATATATATATATATATATTTGTAACCTGTGTGTCCAATTTGTTTTCTTTTTTTTTTTTTTTACAAAACGTTTAGAGCATTTTCTACAAAATAAATAAATAAATAATAATAAATATAGTTAATGTCTTTAAAAATATAATTTGTTGTAACCCTCAAGTCAAAGGTATTTAAATGCTTTACTTTCACCTTGAATACATGAGGTTGTACACAACTTAATCGTTTTTTTTTTTTTGTTTGTTTGTTTTTTAAAGAATATAAAGAAGTGAATACAATTTTTGAATGATGTTTTAGATCTGGAAAAACAATGGCCACCTTGTCTTTTTGGGATCTAACACATTGAAAAAGTTAGTTTTTTTTTTTCTTTTTTTTTTTTTTAAATAAACATAATCCACTGTTTGTTAATGTAAATAATTTAGATAGAAATAGAACTTCTCATATGGCATTTTCTTTAGAGAACAAATGCGACTGATCAGTAAACTGATGCAGAATGATTCTCTGGAATGCCATTATGAATTTTTGGCCATTCAGCAAGATTGAGATAAGATACAGATGGAAAGAAAATGAGGTAAGTAGACCCCTTAAAGGAACACGTTAAATGCATTTCACACACAAAAATGTTTTTCCCTGTTTTTTTTTTTTCACTTTCCTTTTTTCCTTCTTTTAGCCATAGCGGAAACTATACTGGTAATCATGGCGAGGCAATTGCAGCATACTGATGAAGAAGCAGAGCTGCAGGCTGAACAGTGACTGCTGCATATTCTTCTGGGTAAAGCTATACACTCATGTAAGGTGAAAACAATCTATAATAATTACATATGCATCTGCCTCTGCAAGCTGCTTTCATTAAATTGGGGATGAAATAGTTATGACCATGTCCCACGTGTCAGCCTTTGTTTGTAACAAAAGCCACAACAAGCAAGGAACTCCAGTCAGAGGAAAATTCAGAAATAATGTAATTCTAATTCATTAATTTCCAGTTTATTGTTGATAGAATCAAAGTGCTCTTGTGTTAGTGTGGCTATCACTATGCCACCTATTGTTAGGGATACTCCCTGGATAAAGGCCTAAACATACTTGACATTACGTGAACGCAAATGCTTCTAGCTACACAAACTCGATTTCACATGTAGTTGCGTCCTAAAATGTGTCTAACATCAATTCAAAACACAATGCAGTTACAAACTGCATTCTCAACATTGCCACATGGGGTGCTATTGTGGACATAAGTGTGAACTGTCCACTTCTACAGTGAGTTTTATCTTTTAATCAGCTACTGTTTTGGTGGCACAACAGTTTGAAGAGAATATTGTTGAGCAAGTATGATAAAGTCAATGTATTTATAGCAACTTTGAATACATCCATTTTAATGACACATACTTTTGAAGGTAACTCTATCTTGCCCTTGACAGAGGTTTGTTACCACTGTAATGCATGGTATGGTATGTAGCCTACTGTATGTTCAACTGGACCACGCACTAGCCAAGCGCTCACATCTGGCCTAAACCTACTGAACTAAGTCAATTTTTTTGTTAAGTTGTGTTCAATTAGACTGTTATGTCCATCCCAGTTTTTAAAATAAGTAATTGCTGTATTTTTATTATTTTTTTACCTTAATGAGCTATTTCTACCTGATTTGAACCTTAAAAAAAAATATTTGTTGTTGGTGTAACTCAATTAGGCAGGTTAATTCAGTCATATTAGACTGTGGCTATCCGCTTTGCTACAGTATTCGTGCAGCAGTGTTCACGATTCACGTCCGGGCGTCAAGCGCCACTTTGAACTCCACATGAAAAGCACTTCCAGACAAAAAAACATCTTATTCTGTGATTTGGTGATAGTTAAGACTTGACGTGCTTCTGTGGTAATTAAAATGTGCCTTACTTGGGCTGAAAAATACTTAATTTCTATCACAAGTCTCATCTAGGCTTGTTTTGTACATCAAATAGCATTAAGAGGTCCTTTCTCTGTCCTATCACTGTCACGGAAGTGCTGGTGTGCGTGTGTGCGTGCGTGTGTGCATGTGTGAACATGTTTATGCTACATTGTGGGGACCAAATGTCCCAACAAGTATAGTAAAACCTGAGATCACATACCTTGTGGGGCCCAGCCAGCAGTCCCCACGAGGGAAATGGCTTATTAATCATACATCCATTAATAATGGATGTATGAAGTCAATTCCTCTCAAGTTTACATATCCACAAGTGTAGCATCAGTAAACTACTGACATGCTTCACCAATATTTGACAACCAGAAAGTGTCCAAATATTTATTTGTAATTTTGAACAACAAATCTATTGTTTTATAAATTGAAACCTAACAAACTCATTTTGTGAAACTGTATGCCTGAAAAGTGTGATTGTGGTATATGCCTTAGTAATATCACAATGCAAAGACATGCATACATTTTTAAGTGTGCCTTAGAGTCCAAATACCTTTGGGGCCACTGCTTGCAAACAGATAAAACAAACAGGCCACAAGAAGGGGCAGATCATATCTGCTTCCCAGCAGAATTAAAAGAACATTAGAGTACACGTCACATTATCCCAGGTAAATTACACACTTCCATGGTTGCGGTTTTTAAGGCCTACAGATAATCAGAATGAAATGTTTGTGGGATCATTCGAACTGCTCTGATTTAATGGAGCATACCCTCAAATCCTGCAAGGGGTCACTTATATCTCATAAAAACCTTGAGATAAGCTGTAAAATCAATGACCTGTTTTGTTGCTTAATGATTTGCTGGGGTGAAAATAGGAAAAATGAGTTGGTGATTGTTATGTCTTGCCTATTAACAGTTGGGTTTTGCTGCATTGCTGTTATAGAGAATATAGCACAGAGGCAAGCATACTTTATACAAAGACCAGCAAAAAGAGTGATACAATAACAAAACCTGATCATTATGCTTCTAACAAGAGAAACAGCTATATGTCCTCCACTATGTGTCCTAATACTGTACCTGAGTTGTGGAAGGCAAAGGTAAAAATTCTAGACAAACAAGCAGCCACACTGACATGATTTCATTCCAAACTGACTCTCCAATTGACTCAGCAAGCGTCTTTGTACTGAATGGGAGAGCGATTTATGTTCTAGTGGGGATAATGTGCAAGTCTGCATACACCATCTAATGTTGCAAACAAACATGCATAGATTGGAAATTACATTGTTTTTATTTTCATTTTTTTAAACATTGAAATAGGCAAAATAAGTGGGCCTTTGCTGTGATTAGAATCCAAATTATTTGGCAGGTCAAAGCCATTGGTTCAGTACACAATGTAAAAACAATCCTTGAACAATCATCTCCAATTTAAGGGTGCAAGCATATAAGAGAGCCATTGAAAATTAAATGTTTGGTATGCCATGGAGGGGAGTGCACAGGGTATAGTAACATATTTAAGCAACTCAGGGTTAAATTAATATGAGCACAGTTGTTTGGTGGGTAGCACTTTTGCCTTACAACAAGAAGGTTCCCGGTTCGAGTCCTTGCTCCCCCGGGACCCTTCTGTGTGAAGTTTGCATGTTCTTCCTGTGTTTGTGTGGGTTTCCTCCAGGTGCACCACAGTCCAAAACCATGCAGGTTAAGTGAATTTAAAATTCTAAATTGCTCATGAGTGTGATTGAGTATGTCTTAGCCCTGTGATGGACTGGCCACCTGTCATCTAAATTATGATGACCTTTAGGACATTCGGCCCAAGACAGCTGGAATAGGCTCCGGCACTACCCACGACCCAACATAGGACAAGTGGCTGTAGAAGGTGTATGGATGGACAGAAGTAGAGTGTGAGGCACTTCAAAAAATATATTCTAACAAATCTTGATGCAAAAAAATTTAATTTATTTCACATCAGTGAATCCAACATGTATTCTCGCAAGTAAGCCTGTTCTACAGTATGTTCTTCACTGCTATGGACGTTTTATGAGTATTAATGAGATCTACATCTGTCTGTTGACTGTGAAGGCAATCTATCTAAGATGAATGGATTGCTGAAGCTTGCGCTAATGTGTAGCTTTTGCATGCCAGATGGTGGGCATTTCTTCTTAAGTCAAGCGAATCTATCTCAGTATTAAGATGTCCAACCCATACATTTTTTATTTATTTTTTTTTTTTTTTAAATGAGCTGGAAGATTTATGTTAATTTGATGAGGTATGTTAACTTGTTTTATGTTGATAAACACAGATTTAATTGTCCTTGCATTACCGCATTGAAAACCGATGCAAATACTTTGTGACCACTCTGGAGATTAAGTACAATTATGTTGGTATGGCCAACAGTAAATGTACTCAAGTCTACTGCATGACTATTCATGCATACTGTCTGCTTAAAAATAAATGTTAATGGTGGCATGCATGATTTGGAGCACCTCATTACACATGCAAGTCTATCCTTGTAAATCTATATTCATTAACATCTGCCGTGTCTTTTTGCATTGAACTGTTTTGGTCCTGTGTGGCCCACTCATCCTGCTTAACTCTTCCTGTGCAGACGCAGCAAAAAAGGGGAGTTCATGAGAGATAGTGGGGGTATCTTCAAAACTTTTTCACACATTTATTTAAATGGATAATTAACCCCAAGATGAAAATTCTCAATCTTATGTTGTTCAAACAAGTATGACTTTCTTTCCGTGTGGAGCACAAAAGGAGAAGTTAGGCATGATACTCAGTCTCAGTCACCATTTACTTCCACTGAATCTTTTTTCCATACAATGAAGGTGAATGGGGACTGAGGCTAACATTCTTCCTAGAAAGAAAATCATATGGGTTTGGAACAATATGAAGGTGAGGAAATGATGACAAAAATTCATTTTTGGATTGAACTATTCCTTTTCTGGACAATGATTGCACTATGCAGGTAATGCCTTTCCAAATTGTATTAGTTTTTAGTCACTAGAAGGCACAGATTTAATTTCGAACTCTATATAAATAATAAATGCAATTGTTTTTATGCTATTGATCCAAGCAGGGCCAAAATAATGCTGAGGATGAAATGGAAATTTGTGGATTGCTGAAACAGAAAGTCGTTAAGTATGGCGTTGACCTTGCTTAAATTTGCTTTCAAATAGTGCTGCTATTTGAAATATATTAATTGTTCAATTGATTTATTCAGGCAGGGGAAAATCTGATTAAAACAGAGCTTGCCAGTTGTTTACATGTCCTCACAAATGATCCTTTTCCAAATGTATCACCTTGGAAAATCAATGACAATGATTGTCAACATTGAGAATGCATCCATTGACTCATTCAGCCACATCAATTGGCAGGACAAGCCAGCCAAGAAAAATGAGAAGTGATAGATATTTCAGACTATTTTGAAGACTGAAAACAGCTGCCAAACCAGTATTCATTTCCTGCATTTGTTGCATGGATTTATAATCTTTTTTCTCTCTCTTTATAGAATGTTATTACATTCCCTAACATAAAAAACATTCAAATAAAACCCTATAGTGCACACACTTCCCCATGTAATAATAATAATAAATCACATACTAATACACCATAAGCATGTATAAAGTTGGGTGATAATACCTCTTTGTTCCATTTCACCAACAGAGCATTATATATCTTAGCTCATTAAGGGCACAATTTCCAAAGCCAAGCCTCAGAGCAAGATGCCATTTACACTAAATGACCCTTTTTTTCGCAGGCAGTCAAGGCTGTAAATAGTATATTATTTACTGGATTGGCAGTGTTAAAATTAATGTTGCAAAAATCCCTTTCTCCAGTTGGATCGCAGCTTTAATGAGCCTTTACTGATATGAACTCTGATGGCACCATGGAGAGAAAAGCTTCCAGACTGTCAGGAGTGAACTCTGCATCTTGTTGTACCTCAGTTTGGATGACATGAAGGCTCCAAAGATAATCTTCTTTCACACCAAGGATTGCAATTGTCATGCCGGTATTGTGGTCTTCAAAGTGTATTTGCATGTTACTTTGGAGAGTGGAAATGTCTCTACCTTCAAAGCTCTTAGAGCATTTTAATTTATTGATTTTGCTGCTCTTTCCTCAATCGCCCAAACTGCCTTAGCAAAAAGGAAAACTCTGAAAGCAGATATAGCTATTAGGGTGGAAAGTTGACTCCACTGAGCCACTTGCCAGTTCTGAAGTTACAGATGTTGTTTTGACAATTTTGTGATTAACTCCTCTTAATTTAGGCTTAGTATTCACAGGCAGTTGACGTGACATCATGTTTTCACTGTCCATGCTTGTAAAATATTGTAAATCACAAAAACAAACAAACAAAAAAAAATTCTACAGTCTTTCCTAGTATATCCATATTGTTGCAAATAAATAGCAAATAGGAATCTCATACAGTATATGGCCATTGTCTAAATATGATTAAATTAAAAAATAAGGTAGTTCATTAAAAATTGTCTCCAAAGTTTCTCCTGGTTTTTGTACGGGCAATTTTAGGGCACACCTAGTGAATTTGTCTTGGGACCTAAGCCAAGACAGAGCCCATCTGTAGGGGGAGCCTACAAGGTTTGGATAGAATTGCGTAACACAGCAGTCCCATAGACATTCTATGGGCGGAACACTGGAGAGGAGACAAGAAGCCATTCTTTTTGAATGGATGTCTATGGGAGAGATGCTGATGATAAATAAACAGTTTGTTTGTGAGGAAACAGTTCATCACTTTATGAACTGACCGCCTGTCCTTTAATCTTTAACATGTTTTACACTACACAGTCCTTTTGGAATGAACTTGTGTGGAGTTTACTAAGATAAAATTGCTGTTTTAGAAGGGAAGTCACAGACAATTTCGTGACAGATAGGTGTCAGTTCACGGCTCCCCTCATTCATTTGTATGGTATCCACAAACGGTGACTTACTATTGAAACATGCAAGTTGACCGTTATGCTTTCTCCTATGATAAAAGCATGGAGGTTGTTATATCAGTATAGATAATCTCTGTCCAAGAAATCAAGTCTTGAGAATCATGTCCATGCAGACCTGGTTCCAGATCAAAATCACTAAGGGTGCTTCTGAAAATATTGGGGGTGCACTGCATAAGGTGGAGCAACGTTTCAATATTAATATTCAATATTGAATTAATATTTAAGTCCTTTTTAACCACAAATCTCTACTTTCACTTTCACTTTCAAAACGTGGGGGGGAAAGTGAAAGTGAAAGTAGAGATTTTTGTTTCTCACACAAACTTATCATATTGCTTCTGAAGATATGGATTTAACCACTGGAGTCTTGAGGATTGTTTTTATATGATTTTGTATTATGTAATTTTTGGAGCTTTAAAGGTCTGGTCACCATTCACTTGCATTGTAAGGACCAACAGAGCTAAGATATTCTTCTAAAAATCTTAGTTTGTGTTTTGCAAAAGAAAGAAAGTCATACACATCTGGGATGCATTAGGGTGAGTAAATGATGAGAGAATTGTAATTTTTGAGTGAACTATCCTTTTACACTTGCAGATTTTTTAAGTGCTAGAGATTAAACTAAACAAGCAAAATTGTCGCACTGTACAGCCCTGCACTGGTTGCATCCGTCTGATCATTTTGGGTGGGTAGACGAACCTTTAGGATGGGCAATGCCCACTCCAGCCCATCCGTAGACACACCTATGTCTATTTGTCAACTTTATGTTATTCAATAGGGCAATATCAGATCAAAATGTGAGGTTTGCACTCAAGTTCATAGTTGACTAGTAAAAGACTTTTGCCTTTACCTTTTTCACATTTTGTTTGCAATGACTGTCATGTATGTCTTTGTCCCTGCCTTGCTGAGCGACTGATGAATGCTTAGGTAAAGCCCCTGTGGCATCAACGGAAAGTCTTTTATCTGTATCGTACATTCAGTCCAATTGACAGGGATGCAATCAGAGACATGTTCAAGATGATTGCTTCTGATTTTACAAATACTGCTTTGTCTCAAAAGAGGTGAAATTTGTGACTTTCATAGAAACCCACATTAATGTGAGTGTATAAGTAAGAGTAAAGCAAACAGGGCATATCGGTGAAAAGTCACAGTCCAGTTTAATATTGCAGTGGGATATACATTGAAACCTGAAAGCCTATTCTATTCAGATACCAACATTTACCCATACCAAGTATTAATTTTAATTTGTACTAATTATCTGATTTATGTTTGTTTAATCCCCCCATCTACCCTGGTTTTGTATGTTGTGCAATGCCCAGAAATACTTTAATTAACACAATTGTGCTGTGTTACAGTATAATCAGCCAGTTCTCATTTAAGTCATATTAGTACATGAAAATGTAGATTACAAAAAAAAACAAACAAAAAAAAAAAAATCTTGTGAAATTTGATGGGTAAACCATCAGGATTATTGTGCCATTTAGGGGAGACCGGGGATAGTTTTCTCAAGTAAAAATTTCTCAGGGTAGGAAAAGTTCATTCATTTAACAGGAGAATCTGTCTAAGACGTCAACGACTAGAGTTAAAGGTAGGACTGGTGTTTCAGTGTGAGTTTGTTGTACTTGGATCGACTTGACGGTTCTTGTGTGTGATCCTTAGTCATCTGGTGTGTGATACCCAGTTTTTTTTTTTTTTTTCTGTATCCATTTACATAGTCTGTAAGTATGTGATACTTAGTATTTTTTATAATATGTTCAGATTTTAAAAGTCAGTTAACGTAATCCAGACTTAAAATGACTATTCCTGGCGGTCTAACAGAACAGCTGTAAGCAAGATGGCTGTTGTAAAAACCTGGTTGGTTATAGCATTTGTTGTTGTGCCAGTTCAGATACTAACTGCCAAAAAATAAATAAAAATAAATAATAAATATTTCTACAGACAAAAGTAATTCACTTGCTAACACACACAAAATACACGTTCAAACACATACATACACTCAAACACACCACACTACTCTACATGCACACAAATGGACTTTAGGTCAGTATCTTGCCAAAATTACTCATTATTTGTAAATGGAAACTACTCTTTTATACAGAGTGTCTTAATTAAGCTAAAACAACAGCCCTGATATTGACATAGAAATGTTGCTCCCAACAGAGAGTGCTTTTACAAGAGAACCAATATTCCATTCTTGGCCAGGTAACTGCTCAGTATAGATTCTGAAGGATTACCATCCTCATTGTTCTACACAACAGTCACACTACCCTTTGTCTCTTTCTCTCCCTCTTTCTCTTGTTTTCAAAGCAGCTGGCTCTCAATCACACCAAATGTAGATGGCACTACCTTTGTACTTGTTTATGGTGATCAAGATCATAAAAAACAGAGCAAATGACAAGAAAATCAATAGACTGCCTCATTGTTTAGTTGTACTTGTTCCATCGTGCATCTGAAACAGGCAGTTTCGCTAATACTGTGAACATCTAAACCGTGAGCCTTCAAACCAAAACACTCCATAAGGAAATGCATGCCTGAGATTAGATTAAGAAGACACTATCTGGCTTAATTAAGACTAGATGAACGAAGAGGCCGTTTAATCATTTATTGCCTATGTAACGCCTAGATCAGTGGTCCTCAACTGGGTTTGCTTCAGGACCCAGATGTTACACTGAACATGAAGTGGCAACCCAAAACAGTACACTCTTAGAAAAAATGACACTGGGGTGGTACCCTTATTTTGTGTACACGTTTGAACTCTTAACTCCTTAAACTCTATGGACCGGTGGGTCCAAAGGGGGGCGCTATATAGTGGAAAATGTTTACGCTTTTTTTTTATAGTCTCTGTATACGTAAGTCAGGCATATGAGGTATCATTTGAAAGCTTAAAATCTGAACTTTTCAAAGATAACCTGAATACCACTTATGTTACTTAAAATAACAAAATAAGGCCTCAGAACATTTCAGCACATAAATGGACAAGTTAGATATCAAATGAAAGCTCTCACTCTCATGAATGAGATTTAAGTCATCAAATACAAATATCTCGTTATGCTCCGATAACTACTGCTGTAAGCCCCAAATAGCTAAAAACTTTATATCTGCCATTGTTTACTTGTCTGTGAGCTTGCTTGGCTGAATAATCCAATGTTATATCTTAGATGTCCAGAAAAAAATATGCCATCCAGAAGGAAAAGCATGCAAAACAAATCATCAGAAAATATGTTTTTGACTGTTAATGATAGAATGTTTTATATCATCACAGAGGGGAGGATCTGAGCTTTCTAATGGCACTTAGATTGAGCTTCTATTCCACTGAGACGCTAAGATATTCAATGAAACAACGAGGGTTGTGCTTGAACTGAAAATTAGACTGAATGTCTATGGACGAGCACAGCTGTGAGGGCTAAAATGCATTAGAGTGCCACTTTCATTTCAGATCTGTATATTGTGATGGAATGTTATAGAGAAAAAAACAAATTTCTAATGCTTTGTGCCACCTAGTTGAACAAAATGAGACTTTTCAAAGTGAGGTAGAATGAACAGAACAAGAATAACATGTTTAAAAAGTTAGGAAAACATTTATGTTTATCATAAGATTATAAACACATACAATATTATTTATTAATAACTGGAGTGCACTATAGGTCCAATCTAGCACTGGCCATATTACCAACAGATCTGTGTGTGACAGATGAATTTGAAAAATTCAACTAAAGATATGGGAAGCATTTTCACTTCATTTTTAAAATTTGATAAACCTATTTATTTTGTTATCCTAATGCTGCATGATTTTATATTTGGTTGCATTTAGCATTGTTTTTCCCCTGCTGACAGCGACCCTATAAGAACGGACCTGTGGCCCATTTTTGGGTTGTGACCCACAAGTTTAGGTAAGTTTAATTTTCATCTTTGATCATTTCAACTTCAAGTAAATGAAATGTTTGGTGAAAAGCTGTGTTGTTTTTTCATGTTTCCTGGTTCTATGTTTCATAATTGTTATGGTGTAGCTAAAATACCCATATGCATCAGAGGACAGAACATTATACACCATAATTTTGCATGTTTCGTAGATTTTGCAACAGACTGAAATATGCATAAAATGCATGCAGTCCCTCTTGTTGAAAAAGATCTCCTTTTCTCTTCTGCCTGATCTGTACTTTACTGTGGCAGAGCCTCTTATTTCAGTTTGAATAATTTAGCGAGCCGCCTGCTCTTTTCATTTGAAGAAGCTTTGAGGACAGACCCACACACTGCAGCCCACTCAACTGAAATTCTCAGCCACCATAAAAATTGAACCCTGTCACCTTTGTAAAAGTTAATGACTTTCTAAGTGGCAAGGATTTACATACAGAATGCCCGCTGACCAGCAGCAGGATTCTGATACATACAGCAGGAGATGACTGGCAGCAGACGTGATCAGGAAAAAGAGCAACAACGACTAACAAAATGTCAAGTGGGGACTCAGTGATGTATTCTTAGTCAGTGTGTCTTTTTGTTTTTGATTCAGAGGAAAAAATTATGCGGATCCTTATACTTGGGGTAAATGTCTGGAGGGATGTGCTTGGACTGAACAAATATGAAAGTTTATAACCTGTTTGGTGCAAAGTCTGGCCACTGTGCATGTTATCAATCTTTTTATCAAGCCCTCCATTTGATATTGATAAAGAATTTGCTGCACAGTCTGATACATTAGAGCACCCTTTGAGCAAAACTCAGTGAATTTAACACCACATAAAGATGACTTTAATAACACTCAGCGATGAGTTTAACAATAGGCAGAGGTGAGTTAAACAACACTCAGCAGTCGTCAATAAGTGGACTGTGGTCCAAGTCATGGTCATCACTTTTTTTTTCTTTTTAGCTGGTTGTGTCACCCAGCATAACTTATAACAGTCACAACGAGCACTCATCATAACATTTAAAATAACACATTCCAGCACCGGATCATCACTTACTATACCACACATGAATGAAATGAAAACTCCTGCTCAAGAACTGGCAATGTTTCTTCTGCATTAGACAATACCTGACAAAAGCTACAGTATTTCAAAAGGTGATAAGGACAAAATTGGCCAAGGCAAAATGTGGTGAGGACATGTCCCACTAGTCCCACCCATACTGTACACAGGGCCGTAACCGCAATATACACTGAGGGGAACAAGTCCCCACCAATAATCAGATATGGCCAAATTGCTCCAAAAAG
This sequence comes from Myxocyprinus asiaticus, assembly GCF_019703515.2. Classification (NCBI taxonomy): domain Eukaryota; kingdom Metazoa; phylum Chordata; class Actinopteri; order Cypriniformes; family Catostomidae; genus Myxocyprinus; species Myxocyprinus asiaticus. The sequence continues at coordinate 15,276,910 of NC_059365.1, forward strand.
TTTAAAGTTTACATTTTAGTGTGCTCATTAGTCTAACACCGCTTGTCAGTGTCATTTGAGATCAAATCAAATCGATGAAGGCGGGACTCAAGTTTAAGATGCTAAGTGGGATCCTTTTGGATTATTCCAGCACCACGCATCAGCAAGCAGTTCAGGTTAAGAGTGTCAGTGTTAGTGTCTTGTAAGATGTAAGTATCTAACCAAATATGCAAAATTTGACAACTGTTTATGATTAAAATGTTGTACCAACCAAAAGTAATTTCCAAGGGTGCAAACTATTTTCCATTTTGCGAAATTCACTGTTTTGAATTGAAAATATGTCATGTAAAGTACATGATTCGGGTGTCATTAATATTTATGAATGTGAAAACATTAACGGAGCCGTTTTCAGCATTTCAGGCTTAAGACAAAGAGCAAATGTGTGTATATTGTAAAGGAATTGAATGAATGTGGTTATCTGGTACGTTTATGTTTATCTGAATACTTTTTTGTGGTGTTAGCACTGATGGAACTGGGCAGGGGATTTCCATTTCCCAGGACTCAATAGGGAGAGTAAATGATAAAATTAATTAATGTAAGTGTTTTTGTGCA